>NW_009727634.1:0-6075 GCF_000703405.1 Apaloderma vittatum | reverse complement strand
CCCCACAGCGGCACAAAAGTCCCACCAGCCAACCTGCTCCAGTATGGGCTTTCTGCTCTTCCATGGGCTACGGGTTCCAGCAGTGACCTGCTCTGATGTGGGCTTCCCACGGGCTACAGCCCCCTTCAGGCATCCACCCACATGGCGTGGGGTCCTCTGCCCCACAGTGGGCATCTACATCCCACCCATGGGCTGCAGGGGGACTGCACCATGACCCAGGGGACTCTCTGCTCTGGTGCCTGGAGCACATCCTCCCCCTCCTCCTTCTTCACTGACCACAGATTCTCACTCCTCCATCTCTGTGCCAGCTGTGGTGGCGCAGTTCTTTTTCCCTGTTCTTAAAAAGGTTTTCAGAGAGGCGTTACTCTCCTATCACTTTAGTGACAGGCTCAGCCTTGGCCAGTGGTAGATCCCTCTTTGGAGTTGGCTGCCATTGGCTCTGTCAAACTTGGGAAGCTTCTAGCAGCTTCTTGCAGAAGCCCCCCTGCAGCTCCCCGCGCCCCACCGCCAAAATCCGGCCAGGCCAACCCAATATAACATGGTAACTTAAATTCACATTATACATTAATATAAGGGGTAGGCACAGGTCTGCAGGTTCTGAATCCTGTACCTGCACAGGAATAACAGGAGCAGAACTTTTTTAAGGGAACATAATAGTGAAGTCACTTCAACCATCAGTTGTTCAGAATAAAATCAGAAAACCATCAAAACTAGAAAAAAAGAAACAAGGACCGAAAAAAAATTAAAATGAGACTTAGCAACGTTTTTGAATGATCAAAACTTGGCCTAATGACATCTAAAGAAGGTGATACTTTTCTATTTCATTATTTTATTTTTAAAAGGCAATAAATAGACTACTGTAAGAATATTCAGTTCTTTTTATTCCAAGTGGGGCACTGTCGTCTTATTTGAAGGTGCATTTCAGTAATTTGAGGTAATAGTAAACACTCTGTATGGGTCATCTGATCCTTCTATAGTGGAACCTGAAAACATTAATTTCTCTACTGGAGCCAGCACCAGAAGTCTATTTGGCCCAATTTTCCACTTACTTGCAGTGTATGATATTTATCATAATGTGGCTGTTATTACTGTTACTTATGCATTAAAGAATAAAAGGTAATTGTTGTTTTTTGATAAAGTTAAATTGCTGTTGCTTCTAAGTCACTGCAATTTCAATTATTGTAAGTGGAATATTCTTTCTTCATAACCAATCTGGGTACATCACTAGAGAAAATAAAACAAGGCATTACCTATTGAAAAATCTGCATGCATTCACTGTGAAGAATGTAAGAGAGTGTAATGAAAATTATAAACATTTCAACTACTAAAAACTCAAAACCAAGTGGTTTTCCTCTGAAATTTGTTTCTGATAGAAGTCATATATGTCTAGGCTATGTGTGCAGAAGGTGGAACTCCTGGCTGAGAAAACTTGAAGATTGGAAATGCCACTGAGAACAGCAATTAATGTCAGGCAGAGATTGGAGGGTGTGATGGAAGGAAGGAAGGAAGAATGAAATGGGACATAAAACTGCTTGTACCAGAACAGTTAAATCAAAGAACTGAGTGATGCGCGGGTAATCAGGGGAAGAAGATAACTGTGAAAGCAAGGCAGAGAAAGAGCAGTTAGTGAAAAAGCAACAGTATAAATTTGCTGTCTTTGTAGTTACAAAGGAAAAACAAGCAGTGGCAAATGATGGAAACTGGAGAGAAATGGGCACCTAATTCAAAAGGAATGGATGATATTTTAATTCCTCAGAGACTGTCTAAGACAGTGTTTCTTTCAATATTTGAAAGAGAGATGTCAGGATGATATATATATATTTAGTTGAAAGACTGTGAGAGAAAAGACCGGAAAAATCACACTAGCACCATGAAACATCTTTAGAAAAAAATACTACAGAAAATAGCCTTAATATAAGTAAAGTTCCAGAAATCAGACAGGTATTCTGTCTCCTGAGAATTAAAATATACAGTCAGAGAGCATCCTAATGACAGGAAGACAGAGGCTACTGAGGTTTTTTTCCATGCTGGAATAAATAATTTAGCTTGAACCTACTGTGCATGGATCAGAAGCAAACGTGCCAGGTGAAAAGAAATATTCAAAGTGGAGCCTCGCGTAATCCTCAGAAAAGAATCTTGTGCACAGAGAAAAAGGTAATGGCTCAGGAAACAGTGTCATCACAGTTTGGTGATGTCTGACCATAATAAACACAAAACGTATGTGTCTGAGTAAAGAATTAGTGAGAAAAATAGGGTCAAATCCAGCATAATTTTGCAGCAAAAACAGAGAGAAAGGAATGAGATAAACACAACAGTGTTAAAAAGAAACATCTCAGAACTAAACAGAACAGTGTAGTAAACACATTAGTTGTGCCATATCCACAGGAATTTTGCTTTGGCTACAAAGGAAGAAAATCTTAATGCATGTGTCCTAATTAGGTATTTTGGACAAAACCTGGAACAACTCTCAGTAAAGGATATGGAATTAGATATAGAGAGGACTAAACATAATGAAAATTGTAGCTAGAACATAAGAATGTAAAGCTATAATGTAGTAATGTTGCAACTATGGTAAAAAAAATGAAAGTGTGTATTTTTTCACAAGATTATATTTTTACAATCTGCTAAGTAAAATATTGTCAAGTGATATGGCAAATAAAAGCCTCAAAAAGAATTACTGGCATCTGGTAAACACACTTAATCTCATATTTTTATATGGAGAGTGAAAAGAGAAACAGGAAATAGTGAAAATCTTACTATCATTGGACATACATAATTCCCTACCCCCATAAACCCTTAAAATTAATTAAAATATTCAGATATTTTCATTCCAAAGATAGGGTTATTTGTGAAGTCGTCATTTAAAAAAAAAAAAAAAAGTGATTTTAGGCTTATGTGACTGATTGTTTTGCCACCGTTAGCAAGTATGGCCTGAATTGCTAAACATGAGATAGCTGGAAAGCAAGGCGAAATGTGTCTCCTAACTACTTCACTAGCGCTCCAGACAAATGCTCTGGAAGAAAACAAAGACTACCTGTTTCCATCTTGTAATGTTAGAACAAAATAGAATAGAATAGAATAGAATAGAATAGAATAGAATAGAATAGAATAGAATAGAATAGAATAGAATAGAATAGAATAGAATATGTTTCATATGGAAGGAACCAACAACAGTCACCTAATTCAACTGATTGACCAGTTCAGGACTGACCAAATGTGAAAGCGTGTTATTAAGGGCATTACTCAAATACCTCTTGGCTTGGGGCATCAACCACCCCTCTAGGAAGGCTGTTCCAATGTTTGACCACCCTCTCTGTAAGGAAATGGTTACTAATGTCCAGTCTTATCCTCCCCTAAACCATCCCTACACATCCTGTCACTGGGTAACGAGGAGAAGAGATCAGCACCTCCCTCTCCACTTGCTGTCCTTAGGAAGCTGTAGAGAGAAGTTACTGCTACTAATAAGAATGATTAATAAGTGATAGGACAAGGGGAAATGGCTTTAAGTAGCAAGACAGGGGTTGGTCTGGTCTCCCTAGTGGTGAGTGACAGGACAAAGGGAAATGGCCTTAGGTTGCACCAGGAGAGGTTCTGGTTGGATATTAGGAAGAATTTCTTTACTGAGAGAGCTGTCAGGTGTTGGAACAGGCTGCTCAGGGAGGTGGTTTAGTCACCATCCTTGGAGTTTTTTAAGAGACGGGTAGATGTTGCCTTGAAGGACACGGTTTAGTGTCCTTAGTGTTGATAGGGCTAGGAGAAGGCTGGACTCAATCTTGAAGGTCTCTTCCACCCAAAATTGTTGATTCTATGATTCTCTGTTCCATGATGAGAGGGCATGACCTGAAACTGCATCAGGAGAGGTTTAGGTTGGATACTAGGAAGCAATTCCTCACAGAGAGGGTGCTCAGGCATTGGGATGCTCTGCCCAGGGAAGTGGTGGAGTCACCGTCCCTGGAGGGGTTTAAGGAGATGCTGGATGTGGCACTTAGTGCCGTGGTCTGGCTGATGTGGTGGTGTTGGGACATACGCTGGACTTGATCTCAGAGGTCTTGTCTAGCCTCGGTAATTCTGTGATTCTGTTATTCTGTGATTTTGCATTAAGTCTCAGGAGAAACAAAAAGAAACAAAATAACGAGATTAAGGCAAAGCGCTGAACCGTAAACTTAAAGCCTAGATAGGAAATACTGAATCTGCTTAACAGAAAACCATAAACACCATTTACTGTTTGTATTTCAAGAGGAAAAAAGGAGATAAAGGTGACACAGATAAAGCACCATGTTAAACAGGATCCTGAGAATTAGAGTAAGGATGAGGGGAGAACAGATCAGTGAGGAGAATTACATCTTAGAAAATACTGGAAAAAGTTGGCATGCTTTTTCTTTTGTCTCATTTGTTTGTCTACTGATTAAGAAAACTTAACCAACCAAACAAAAAAAAGATAACAGAAAGGATGAGAGGCATACAATATATTTTATATAATTGTAAATTTATTCCGTAAGGATTCTTTCAGCCTGGGGAGAGAAAGGCTTAAAACCGAACACGGAAGACTATAAAAAGACTGATGTTCTGAAACGTGTACATGTGAAATAAGGATATACTGTATCTTTTAACAGAAGAATTAGGAGAAAGTAGCAAATGGAAACAAAAAAGAGAAAAATACATACTTCTTTGCACACTACTAATCCTTTGCCATACTATGCTAAAAAGATAGACTTAATATGGTTTCAAAAACCTACCAGAACTGGAAAAAATAAAGAGATGTGATAAGGAATGTGAAATACAAGGCATTAACCCTGATCCTTCAAGCCACAAAGTTCAACAGACTGGAAGTATATTAAGGATATATAGTTGTTCTACTTTGAATCCTTTCCCGGAAGTCTTCCAGTAGCTACTGATATTAAAGAGTTTTTAAAATAAATTGGCAAAATTTTCCATTTGCATTTTGACTCAGCAAATGTACTACTAATGTGAGAATAAAACACACTCAACTTCTCCTGCATTTTTACTTGTGATACAGCTTCATGCTGGCATTGATATTCTACCTAATTCTTAAGTTTATTACAGGTGAAAAGCAACTGGAAAGTATTTTGTGATTCATGGCTTGCAGTGTCAAAAGAGTAGATGATTTGTAGGATGTGGATTTTTGAACTGCATATCTACTCCCCTTGCTGAGAAAGCATGGGTGACAGCAAGCTATGGCTGCACTTGACTGTGCACACTGTCACTGAAGCACTGTACAAAGCACATAAATCATTGCTGAATATGTCAATCATTTTTATAGAAGCTTTAAGTATTTTTCTGAATCAAGAAACTTAAGCTAATACCTAGAAAGCAGCTATAATAAAGTATCACATTTAAAATATCAAAATCCTTTAATATTCAGAAATTATTGTGTAACTTCCTAGAAAAATTATTGAAATAAAAAGAAATAGCTCTCCATTATCAATTTGTACCTTCATTCATTGTAGCACTAAACAATTACGCTGAATGACTAAGTGATCAATAATTATTGACCAAACAGCAATAAAAATACTAAATTGGCTGTGATGTAGAAATAACAAGAAGAAATTTATTAGTGTAAAGTGGTTGACAAGCAAAGCTATTTAAACAGTGGATTCAGATAAGGATCTTCTGTGATGTAGTTAAGTGTTCTATGAACCATCCCTGGAACAATTATTTTAAGTGGTCAGTGAACTATATTGCCCTCAGGAAATTTCAGGCAGGTTTTCTCATGTTTAAATTGTACAAAAATGCGCCTCGTCCAGGTGGAATATCACAGAATCACAGAATGTTAGGGGTTGGAAGGCATCTCAAAAGATCATCTAGTCCAGCCCCCCTGCCAGAGCAGGATCACCTACAGTAGATTGCACAAGAACGCATCCAGGTGGGTTTTGAATGTCTCCAGAGAAGGAGACTCCACAACCTCCCTGGGCAGCCTGTGCCAGGGCTCTGTCACCCTCACAGGGAAAAAGTTTTTCCTAATATTTTTGTGGAATCTCCTATGTTCCAGCTTGAACCCATTGCCCCTTTTCCTATCATTGAGGAATTACTGAAAAGAGCCTGGCTCTGTCCTCC
>NW_009727633.1:100520-155067 GCF_000703405.1 Apaloderma vittatum | reverse complement strand
GGTCATTCTATGATTCTATGATTCTATGACTATGTAAAACTCTCTGCTGCTTGTCTTCCAGATCTACTTGTTGAATGAGTTTCAAGCAACATCAGCTGAATCTAGTATTATAAACATTTGAAGTACTAACTCTGGAGACCTGCAGGCCCTCTAAAGAGATCAGGGTTCAGGGTATCTGTGCCAGCCTTAATCCACTTCCCCAGATAATAGGCATATAAAATAGGACACGTGCTGCAAACCTAAATGCAGCAAGAAATATAAAGGGCCAGCTCCAGATCAAGGAGAGTCTCTAAGGAGAAGGATCAGAGATGTAAAATACTTTACATAAGGATAATAGTCCACATAGCAGATGAGAAATAAGAACAGATAATCCTTGCTGCAAAAATATGCAATAAGTTTAGGACCTGGATGGTTTTAGGCTTCGGCATCATTTACTTGTTTAGTGTGTTCTGGTCAGCTACACTTGTGCAAAGTCACTGATGGAAGTACCAAAACTTTATGATGGTGGAAGTCATGATTTTACATGCAAAGGAAAACAGAGACTTAAGTTGTCATTACTGGTCATGATGTATGAGAGTGGTTATAACTGAACTTTTTGAAAAATGATTAAGCTGCATTCACAGCTTGGGTAGCCATAAAAAACCCCACACCTTTGTACCTGGACAATGTACAACCCTGACAGAAAAAGAAGCATGCTACCCCATAGTGCCTTTTCTACATTCTTTTTTAGAACACAGCCACCTATCAAAATATGCTCACAGCAAGTAATTTTATTTTCAATGCTCTGAGCTCCAACACAATGGTACAGCTTTTCTCTCTCTCCATTTTTAATCGTCTTAGGATAGTACGTGACAAGTGGCAGACGCTTTGGAAGACTGCGTTTTGCATCTTAGGAGCTTGGCAGGCAAAAATATTGAATCCGTCCATCAATAGCACTCTTCCAGAGACACATTGAGCCCCAGCACGTTGTTGCTTGCTGCAGGGAAGCCAGGCAGCTGGAGAGCCACTGCACAACGCCGCGTGCACAGAAGCTGTGGAACACATGGCTTCCAGGCACAGGGCACCAACTCCGGTCCGTGTTACTCATTCAAACAGAGACATATATGCTAAATTGTATAAATTGCTAATAAGATGGCAGGTTGGTAGTGGCTAGATCCAAGACTTTGATGAGCAATTAAGAGACGTTTGGAGCAACTAATTTTTTCAAGACTGTGCTCAAGCCTAGGACCAGCAGCAGTACCTCCTTTCTATTCCAGTGACAGAAAAGTAGGTAAGCATGATGGAGCCAAACAAATACTGCTATAAATCCTAGCCCTGATAAGCTGTCCAAGTTGATTCTTGTTTTATTGCACATTGCTCAGGTTCCAGCCAAATCCTCTTCTGCCTATGTTGTGTATTCCCTGCGGAGCTCTGGGGCTCTGGTAACCTACCTCCTGTGGTTACTGTCCCTTTCCAGCACTGAGATGGCAACAACAAAAAGTAGTCATTTGCCTTGAAGAGATTCACAGACCCAATTTAAAGAGAATGTTTAAACATGTAATAACATCTAGAAACCACTAACTCTGGACAGATTGTATTAAAAATTGTGTTTGTGTCACATCTAGGGTCAAGTTCTTTCTACGAAAATGAGGGCTAGAGTCATTTCACCAAATTCCCTTCTCATGTTTACCTACTAAAATCCACCAAATCCCATATACTTAGCTGAGTACATAATGGGAACAAAACAAACCATCTGAATTACATCTTGCAGTATCTTAGTACCCTTTCTAATATGCAAACACGAATATTTGGGGCTGACAATCCTAATTGCTATAGTCATTACTAAAGGCAGTTATTCAAGGGATTTCTGAATTGAAATGTCTCAAAATTCAGAAATTGGGTGCTGGATGGTCCTGTTATTTTAAAAAAATGTATTTGCTGTTTCCAGCTCTTCCTCAAATAGTGAGGGGTGCTTGCTTTCTGTGGTTCTCTCATTACACACCTTACACTATCATAAATACATACAGGGAGTACACACAACTGCCCATGTAAATGCATGGCAATACCTATGTGATAGTAGTGGAGGCACACGATGGATTGTAAACATATACGAGAAATACATTTCATAAGCAACTGTGATTTCCTCACCTGTGGCTGCCCACTTACGGGAAATTGTCTGATACTCCAAACACCTTACAGCTGCCATTTGAAAAGCCAGCTTGATTACAGATTACTTGTGCCCCAGGTATGTGAGCACACCCTTTCAGTTCCTGCTCTTTCCCATTCACATCCAAACCCATACTGTCTTCAGTTCTTTAGTAGTATTGCTGGTTTTTAAAATAACAGAGATTTAATGTCCTGTACCTTAGGATGGGATTAATCTTAACTAACTCTATACCTTTGTACAGCACAAACCTCTACAGCTGAGTTAATCACCAGAGGACACCTTTGTGATTCACAGGGATAAACAGGCACTTGAAGGATTTGAGTCATCTGGCCAACTGTAGATATTTATCTTAGGGTAAGACAGATCCAGTACTTGCAATGAGCAGAAGTTGATCACTAGATGAACAGCTCTGATGCAGGCATTCATACTGCAAACATTTATGAACTAGGACACCTGTCAGAGGTGGCTTCCAGGCATAGATGCCTTAGACCACTGGAAAAGGGGATGTTTTCAGCTTCCTGCAGAATTTGGGATTTTATGACAACTCCTGAAAGCTCAGGATAACCATTAAAAATTATGTCTATCTTGTTCATGGAAGAGCTTCCTTACTTCACATTGAAAGGTTTTTTCAATCTCCTTGGATTAGTGGTAAATTAAGGACTGTCACATTCAGACAGGGAGAAAAGAGTGCCTGTAAATTGCTAAAACCCCCAAATTTAATTTTTCTGTAGTAAGTAGGGGCTTTAGGTGATGGGACTCTGCAATATAAATTTTATCAGTATTGTTGTGTTATGGATATGTTGTGTTATTTACAAGTAGCAAAACAATAAGGAAATTAGGTAGGTCATCTCCAGAGAATAATAATTGATCTATAATGCACACCACACCGGGTGGCAAACTGTGTGTATATCTATATATTTATATAAAATCATAGAATCATTAAGGTTGGAAAAGACCTCTAACATCATCAAGTCAAATCATCTACCAAACACCACCATGACCACTAAACCATGTCCTGAAGTGCTACGACTACACATTTTTCGAACGCTTCCAGGGATGGTGACTCCACCACTTTCCTGGGCAGCCTCTTCCAATGCTTGCATATGAATATGCACTCCCACAACCTCTTTCTCTACATCTCCTTATTTTAGTGGTTTAATTATAAACTGCTGCTTGCCTATAAGTTCAGTATTAAGATTTTCCAAGGAAAGC
Organism: Apaloderma vittatum; assembly: GCF_000703405.1. Taxonomy (NCBI): domain Eukaryota; kingdom Metazoa; phylum Chordata; class Aves; order Trogoniformes; family Trogonidae; genus Apaloderma; species Apaloderma vittatum. The sequence continues at coordinate 151,709 of NW_009727633.1, read as the reverse complement.
CAGTGGTCTTTCTCCTTAACCCACTATTGTAGCTCTTTCACATGCAAGATGGAAACTGCCTGTAACCCCATTTTCTTACTCTTGCTGCATGGGTTGTTTCAGTGGGGCTGAAGTGGCCTCCTCTCACTCTTTCTCTCAAAGAGCAATCAGAAATATGCTGATGAGAAAGATTAGTGGCTGTCCTGTATTCTGCTGTCAGTGGGTTCAAGTTTCTAACAGTGTGATATTATCATCTGGACAAAAAAAATGGAATTTTAATTACATGGTGATGGAGGTAGAACATCCTAGGTGCATGAGGGAGCATCACAGTAGTATAATGCTGTAGCCTCTAACAATCAAGATTACAGATAGAAAGTGAAAGGCTAATGGTCTTGTTGATATTTCCAGATTTTTCTTTAATCTCCCGACCTTTTGATCTCTTTTTTGAGATCTTTACATTAGAGACAGTGTGACTGCCCTCTTTTAAACTGAGCAATCAGTATTGAGTCCCTGGGATGTTTGGTCCACAGCAAATCATGTTCCTCTTTTGTGTTTCCTCCATTTTCAACAAGCCTGACAGGGAATAGATTACTATAAAAAGGTACTAACCAAATACACAGGACAGAACTGCTGGGAAATGTTAGCAAGGAATAAACTGATTGATGGCAAATGTCTTTCCTAACTAACTCTGTGGGTTCTGAATATGAAAATAGTTACCGATTACAAGACAATAGGAGCCGATGTGCTAACACTGGTTAGGCTCATATATTTTCACAATTTCTTAACTGTTTGCTTACTCTCTCCCCATTACAGCAATACAGAGACTATTTTTTTCACTCTTTTGGATTCAGACTGAATTCCTTTCAGATAGAATCAAAGAATCTGCCTGAGCTGTCAACTTAAATCAGCAATCCTCCACCAAACAGGAGTTAGGGATAAACCCTTTCTTACACAGTATAAATACCTGCTTTTGGTATGATTCTCAGCTGCCAGCAAAATGATATCACATTTCAGTCATTTGACAGTCCAAAAGTTTTACTACAAAACAAGTTTACATGCGGCAAGCAAAGGTTTTTACATAGTCTGTAGTGCAGGTGTAGACTTGTATTTCTTTAGACCATTTTCAAGGCTAAAAAAGGTCAACCTTGCAGGCACTGTTAGGCGTGGAGACAGTTTTCTTGTTCATTGAACTCTTTTGAAATATGGAAGATAGTATTTTCATTTCACACTCTCAGGAAAAGATAAAAAAAAAAATGCTTTTCTCTTTTTAACCACATAGCAAAAACTGTGCAACAGGGCAGGAGATGGATTGCTGACTGTGCTTCATTTTTTGCTTGGTCCACGGTTGTGTTCCAGCCTGTTCCAACTAGCACCATCCAAGAGGAAACCTAGGTGTGGTTTGGGAATAGATCATGCCAGCAGCTACTCCAAATAAGAGTTATAAACAAGAACTTCAACAGCCTTGACTCCCTCTGATGCACTCCAACACAATCCCACCCATTTTGTTGTCCTGTACAGCATCCTTACCTCTTTGTGTGCCATACACTAAGGCATGTGACACAAATCTCTCACTTCCCTGCCATCAGAATATTCTCCAGCAACTCTCAATGTGTCTCTTAAAATAAAGATTTTGACTACTTAGGGACCTGAGAAAATATGCACAAAAATTACAATATCTTGGGACACAAGGGAACAGCAGATTCAGTGGAGACCATGGTCCAGTGCTATTTAGGTGTGCACTGAGAGTCAGCCTACTTTAGAGGGGTCTGATCCTAATTAGGATGGACACAAAAGTCTCTGTGCTCTAAAGCCTTCTTAGCAGTTAGAATAAATAAAGCAGACAAGCTGCAACCACATACTGCATAAAAGGCAGGACCTGTATGACTACATGAGTCCAGGGATTCATATGCAAGAAAAATACCCAGAAGACCAGGATTTGGGAGCTCAAAGACGGATTGCTCATTAGCCTTCTCAGGCAAGTCCCTCCAGCTTTCCCCTACAATTGTTCTATGGCTGTACAAATAATCAAATACTTATTAGATGGAAGAATAAGAAGCCCTATGTCTCTGAAGCTTAAATCCCTGCGCCAATGTGTAGAAAAATGGGACCTGTTTGAAGACCAGAAATACTGAAATAACATAGACTATTACCTTCTTTCTGATTTTGACCAGAAACCTACTTTTGATCAGAAAATCCTTTTGTAAGAATTAACTTCAAATGACATGTTTCTGCAAGGAATGTTCTTTTTGTGGGAAAATTCCAGACTAGCTTTACATGAGGACCGCACATGCACATGGAAGGAGGATGTTGATGCTGATGAATTGCTGCTTTCAGCTGTAGAGTTTAATTATTCTTGTTCTCTACAGCTGGTGTTATTGTGTGGTGATGTGTTTGTCTTCTGACACCTCAGAGGGGAGGATGAAATGAAGTTTCTACGTTCACAGTGCCAAAGGGACAGCTTGAATAAGAAATGTGGAAATAAGACCTGCATGACTATGTCCTCTGGCATAAGTGATGAATCCCTGTTCTTCAGATCTTGTTTTCTAGCAGCACTTACAGACTAGAAGCATTCTTTTTAAAATGTTATAGCAAAATGATACTAAAGTTAAGCCTATTTTGACAGATGAAAGAAATGAAGTAGTTTATATTGGCTGATTTCTAGCCTTTGTTCCTGAAACCTTTCCCTTCACTTTTACAGGCTGGAGGGGTCACTAACCCTACTTACTTTCAGTTTATCAGCCAATAATCACTTACGTGGCACTATGCCTTTGAAAACAACAGCTGAGACAAGACCTGATACACAGTCTTTTGTCCTCAATGCCTTCCTAAATACCAATCTGAGGTGGCTGAAGGGACCGAATACTCCGCATCTGATAATGACACATTAACCAAGCTTGTCACATGGAAGGTTTGGGGGAAGTTTACAATACTGCTATGCGGGAAACGTCTCTACTTTGATGGCATAATGAAGTCATACTAAGCAAAACAGTCTCTGCCACTGGACATTAATGAGAGTGAACACTTTTTCTGCTCCAAGGCATTTTAATTGTATCACAAGCAGAGGCCATCTGGCTGAAAAATGAATATTCAGGATCTGAAGCAGAAGCAGAAATACTTGAGAGGGAAGTGGTACCTTCCTGGCTTCCAGCTTTGACAGTACCCATCACTAAAACTGGTGTGTTTCACAGTTGGCTAAATTGCAATCTGATGCCCAACGAATGTCTTTCCAGGCTATTATCATCTTATTAATTAGTTGTTGTTTACTAGTTTAGATTTCATCTCTTCAAAAAGAGTTAAAATTCCTAAGGGATAACATATTTCACTGCACTCCAGAGGACTGTGATAGCTCATCAGCTTTTATTTACAGAGAATTCATATGGGTAGAAGTCTGGGTTTTTTAGGAATAATCAGGTGCAATCACTGTTTATTAAAAATGTAGAGGAATCATTTACAAAATGGAAATTTAAAGCATGAGTACTACAGCAGACAATAACTTTTCTGAGAAAGAACTGAGCTGAGAAAGAATGAAACCATCACTTCTAAAGGGCGGGAATTTGTTTCACAAATTTTATGACTATCACTGGATCTTTAGCTTAGTCTATATTATTTATAGAAGGGTGCCTCTTACTGCACCTTGTTGGGGAAAAAGAAAAACACAAACTGATTAGGCAGATTTTTCTGAGCTACTTATGAAGACCGGAACACAACGTTTCACAATTCTAAGAAACTCAAGCTGTTAATACTTTCAGTAAATTATATGTATTTGTCATGGCCTATTTAGGAGACTGTAGGTTTATTTGTTTAAGTTTCTAAATATCTTGAGGCGGGTCTGAGGCAGATGTTGAGCTGGCAGCCTTGTCTGCCACACTGAACCACCTCAAAATACAAGCAGCCCAGCGAGAGTCAAGACCAGGCTGCAAACCCTAGGAGCTATTTGACTTGAATGGAAGTGTGACCATTGCTGCCAGAAATGCATTTCAAGGTAGTGAAGGCTCTGCCACAATATTTTGGAATTAAATCAAACAACATGTTGACTCTCTCCTGAGGGAATGTGATACGATACATCCGTGATGCATTTTCTCACTGGAGCTATCTGGGCTGTGCTGGCTGTCACGAGTGCCAGGTTGCACCAGGTGAAGCAATTTCCTGCACACGTTTAGAAACCGCTCTGGAATACTTCAGGGTGATAAAACTTAGTTGAGCCAATATGATTAGGGAGCTATCACCTCATTTTCACTGCATTACTGCCATAATCCAAGAAGGAAGATTCATAAATGTGCACTTGGGAATGAAATTCCAGGGGAGAAGACATCCATAATACTAACTATCGATTATTATTATCAGACAACTGAATTTTCTTGTACTTGCTTTCTTACTTTTCTCAGGGGAAATTTACCCCAGGGCATGAGATCAACACACGACCCACACTGGCTTGAATGCTAGATACTATGGCCCTCAGTACAGCCTTACTGAAATTGCCTGGCAGGCTTTCCACGAGAGCTTGCCATGGAGCTAAACAAAGCCCTGTGATGCATGTCTGCTGGACCTGAACAGGGCATAGCTATGTGAGGAAGTGCTCCTCAATGTGACAGAGAAAGGGAAAATCCATAATACATAAACATCTCTTAAGTCATAAGCAATAAACAATAATCAATAAACAATCAGCAAAGAGAAACTGGAGCTGTAACTCAAAAGTCTAAAGGAGGATGGGAAGAGTGATAGTAAGAGTTTCCCTCTCCTTGGTCTTACAGGAAAGCCACACTGAGTGTTGTATGAAAATGTGAAAATCTCAGCCTCGATAACTGAAGCATTCAGTTATCTAAATCTGAAGTTATTCTGACTCAAAAAGCAATCGACGCATTTGCTTTTCAGGCAGTACACGTATCGCACTGCCATGCAAGTCAGAATGTCTGTTTGTCACTCACTGCAAGGCAGAATTCCTTTGGAGGGGTATCTCATCCAAAGAATAGGAAGTGATCAGGAACTATCGGCAGCATTACTGTAAGAGCTATAAGTGTGAGACTCCCTCATGTGATAAATCCAAACTCATTTTATGAGTGTTCACTGAGATCCCATTCAGTAACTAAACACAACCAGTATAATACAAAAATGTCTCCCTGGGCACACCAATAAAACTGGATGGGATTGAGTGCTGTAAACAACAAGAGATTTCTCACTTTCAGACAGAAATTTTGTCAGAAATTTATGGCTCTAGAGGAAATGCTGAGCACAACCTAAACATCCAGGGAGACCTTATAGTGGCCTTCCAGTACCTAAAGGGGACCTACAGGAAAGCTGGGGAGGGACTGTTCACAAGGGTGTGTAGCGACAGGATGAGGGGCAATGGTTTTAAACTACAGCAGGGTAGATTTAGACTAGATATCAGGGGAAAGTTCTTTACTATGAGAGTGGTGAAACACTGGCACAAGTTTCCCAGAGATGTGGTGGAGGTCCCATCCCTGGAGAGATTCAAGGTCAGGTTTGATGGAGCTCTGAGCAACCTGGTCTGGTTAAAGATGTCCCTGCTCACTGCAGGGGGTTGGACTAGATGACTTTTAAAGGTCCTTTCCATGATCTAAATGAAACTGTTACGTTAGCAAGGTGAAGTAAGTCCAAAGAAAAAACACCATCACCCTAGACTGGTATTTAAAATGACAATCACAAGAGGCAAAACAAGTGTAATATATACAGTCTGTCAAAGCTGCATTCTGCTTCTTTAAGAATGCATTACATTTTATGAGCATTCCTATTACAATTTTATTGCAATATTCAAGGTGTACTCAGAAGATACTATTATTTTTTTTAAATGTGGGTTTATTTGTTTGCATCTTATTTTACAGCCACTCTTCCAGCCTCCAGTTTAATTTCTAAAATTAAAGCTAGTGATATTTCCATATCAAAGTTTAAAATTAATTTGCTTTGTGGGACATGTGCCTTGATCTAAAATACTTCATTTTAATTAGGACATTTAATTTTCTCTAATGGAGTCAGGTTCCATTCACTTAAGCCAAAACTACTTTCTGAAAGAGTTATAAGCAGTACATTTTCTCAGCACAAGTCCTCCTAAGGCTTTTCCACATGAGGAGATTGCACCTATGCAGCTAGACTGACTTCAGATTGATCTACTTACACCACCACAAACTGCTACTGAAGTTAACTCTGACTGGGTCTGCCCCACTTCTGGATCTTTTTACAAACAGTTTAAGTTTCCTAATGCCCACAGGAATAGACAGTAGAAAATCAAGTACCATTACAAGTATGTGTTGGGATGAAAAATCTAAATGAACATTGTCCTCCTCCCAGACCACGAGTGTCGAGACCCACACAGCCTGGAGTATGGCCATTTCCCACCACCATTTTTGTAGTGGGAAACAGCTTCCTTCTTCCTTTTCCCTCTTCTTCATAACATATTGCGTTTATGCAAGCTGTGCCAGATCATGTCTAGTTCTCATCAAGAGGACGCACAAGGCATTTCTGAGGAACACTTTGCATATTCTGGCTCCACGTTAGGATGATGCTCTGTCCCTGTGCACGCACAAAGGCACACCAAGAGATCAGGGCAGAGATAATCAGTGCATGGGCACAGGCAGTGAAAGGCATTTCCTTCACTTAATGTGAGAGCTCGCTCCCTCCATTTAAAATAGATATTTGCTCTGGGGAAGGCCTGTCTTTATCAGTTTTGTACTTCTCATTAGTGCCAACAAATGTAATAAATACTATATGTGATGATAAACTCCAAAATCCCTTCAGCCCCGTGCTGACTGCAGTTCTCAAAATGCAGAGGCATGGCAACAAAATGATTTAAAAAACTGCATACCTTGAAAAATAGCCAGGCTGTCATCCATTTGGCCAGTTTTACAACCCAGAAGACATGCTTGTAGAGCTCAGTATTCACTACTCCAGGGTCTACTACATTAGCAGTCACATGGCTTCCATTTGCAGTCAGAAGATGCTGTAGTCGATAGGTAAATAACACAAGGGCAAGTTTGCTTTGGGCATAGGCTCCATGGGGTGAATAAGAACATCTGTATGTAAGAGAGAAACAGAGACACAGATGCACATAAAAATAATCAGGAGGAAAACAGAATTGCACAAACATCAAATGTACTGCATTTTGCAATATCCAGCAAACAAACAGCTATACATTGAGTTGTCAGAAGAAACAGCTTATCACTGGCAGGCGTGTTTGCTGGAGTTTTGGCGATTATCCTGTCAGACACCAAGTCTGATTTATGGTAGGAAAAGAAATTAAAATAAAATTACATCGTACTTGCCAGAATCTTTATATGAAACTATTTAAAGTAGAAATGCTGAGGCAGCAATCTCCATGATACCGTCACCTAGAGGCCTTCAAACTACTCCCCCTCCTCACTGCTCTCTTCCCACACATATGAACCCTCATCCTACCCAGTAAATCCGTGCCTGATCATACTAGCCCTGGTTATTATTATTTGTTTTGTGGCAAGACCTACTAGTTTCTGATGAAGGCTCCTGTGCTGGGCACAAAAGCAGATGAGTAAGACAATCATTGCACCTGCCCCAGTGACACACCAGATTACACACAGCTAAAGAGATGGATAAAAAGATGGGGTAAGGAGAGCAGCTGCAAGTGTAACCACAATTATGCCATATACAGCCTTTAGAGCAAAGACAGCTGGCTGGGTCTGTGCCGAACAGGAGGTGTGACAAAGGCACACAAATACTGTGAGTTAAGGCAAAACATTACCTGTTGAGTCTCCTGTGCACCTCACTCATCTGGATGCTGAATCTGCCTCTCCTTCAAGTCAAACTTTCTAGGAACTGGTGATTAGTTTGGTTTCACTGCAGGCAGGCAGGAGTATTTTTTTATGTTTTTTTTTTAATATGCAGGTTAGTTCCAGGCAAATTATCAATTATGTCACTTAAAATGCTCCTCCTGAGAGGGGCCTCAGCATCACTTCCACAAATTCCTATGCCATGACAATTCACTCTTGTAATTACTACAGCCTCTCATCTAACTTTTTTGCTGTGCTTAACAGAACTGACGGTAATTCCTGGCATTACACAACAGCTCACAGGCAAAGCGGGAGCCTAAAGCACCGGGCTCCTGTGCTCTGCAAGACAGCTCTGGTCCCCATCCCCTTTGCCTCTGCCAGAGCCTGGGGACGTGGTGCTGCTGTGGAGCCAGGGTTAAGTTCCATGGGGCAGCAGGTGCTGCTGGTGAAGGGACACAGAGGGGCACCCACCCAGAAGCAGATCTCTCTTTCCCAGCCCTCCTTCCCTCTAGTTGTTGTCCTGCCTCTGTGACAGCTGCAACTACAGCTCCGCCTTCTACACCTTCAATCTCAGTGCAGCAAATGCCCAGGCTGAGGATACTCCTACTCTGCTGAAAAGCTTGCCTTTGGTTTTCTGTGGTTGCTACTACATGCAAGGTTTTTATTTTGAACGAATAGCAAATATGTCTCAGAGTTCTTTTTGTTATCTCATTCTCATCAAATTCGTTTTTTATAATATCCTGCACACTTTACCACAGAAAGCCCTGGATGCTAACAAGCAGGCTGACTCTCTAGAGAGGTATAAGGCTATCGAAGCAATTTAACTGTTCGTGTTATCCAAACAGACTCAGAAACTTGGAGACACAATTGCAAATTGTACAGCTCAGCTACAGGAAGTAAAAGACAACAACACTGAACCTCCAGTGTATCTATTTTTTTTTCCTTCTTTCTTCTCCTGCTCTATTCTTGTTCAAGCAAATCACAAACAAACAGGTTACAAAAGCATCATATAAATTGAGAGAGAATAATAAAGGATAGCTGATCCTGAACAGCCCTTGCACCAACCAACGGCCTGAGCTGTAACAGGCTGGATAACACAGCTCCATCATCATAAGGATATCACCTGCGCCTCGGGGTAAAATGGGCTATTTTAAGAGTAAAGAACAATCACTGCATGAATATAAAAGTGACTTGGCATTAGTCAGGAAATTGCAGTTACATTTTAAATTCAGTAACGTCCGTGCTCTGATCTGAGACACTCAAAATGTCACCTTATGCTTCATGCATATTTCAACCCTCTTAACTTGAAGGACCTGATCCTCAGCCGCTACAAGCTCTCCTTGCGCAGCCATGCGGGGCAGAGCTCACAACACCCATGGGAAGAAGCTCTCATCCGAAGCCGCCTCCGGCAGCCAGCTGGCAGCCAACCCTGGCACGTCTCCATCGGTGCCACCATTCCCCCACCCTGGGAGGAACACAAGCCGGGGCACAAGATGAGCTTCCCAAGTTGAATTAGAGTGATCCTGTCTGGCAAGCAGCTTGTAGGGAAGCAGAGATGGGGACTACTCTGACTTGTTCTGCCTGGGTCTAGTCTGGCCTTCAGTAACCTTCCGATGCCAGGCAGGAGGTGGGTGAATTCTCCCCATGACTTCCCATTCCCACATTTTCTGTGAGTGCTGTTTTGACTTACCTTGTGGCAACGAAGTATGAACTACAAGGGCCAGATCCTCAAAAGCTTTGTACTTTGCATAGATAGCAATGTCAGAGGAACACGAGTGCAGAGGAGATATAAAAAGCTGTCCAATCAGAAAGGAAGCCTTTTATATCACAGTGCAGAGATGCAAATCATTTGCAAGGCAGTGGGGAATCAGACTTCAATAACATATTATAGATATGAATAATATCAAATTGGATACACAGAGCAGACACTTTTGGCAGAACCCCTGCAGTGATTACCTGCTCTATTCCCATTTTCGCTGTGTGTGCTCTTTGCTTTCCAGGAATCTGACATCAATGGACTACGCAAGACAGAAGAATAATCTGTGAAACAGAACTGACAAGTATTTTTGTTGAACAACTGTTGTGTTTGTGAGACCCCATCTTATTAGAATCATGTTGTTTAAATGTCACGTTGGGAAAAAATCAATGCTGGATACTTGATTTCATTGCATCCAGTCTTGACTTTATGCATCAGAAAAACAGGAGCACACAGGCCTTGTACCACAATTGTATCTCAAATGCACACACATACAGAATCAGAGAATGGTTTGAGTTGGAAAGGATCTTTAAAGATCATCTAGCCCAAACCCCCTACTATGGGTAGGGGCACCTTCCAGTAGATCTAGTTGCTCAAAGCTCCATCCCACTTGGTTTTGAGCACTTTCAATTATGGGGTATCCACACCTTCTCTAGGAAACCTGTTCCAGTGCCTCACTACCCACATTGTAAAAAATTTCTTCTTACGTCCAATCTGTCTATCCTCTTTCAGTTTAAAACCGTAAAATATATTTCTCTTACACATCAAATTATCCTTTAAAGCTTATGCGTCTAAATCTAACCTATCTTGGTGCTCTGTGCTCTATATGTACATTTTCTGCACTGAATCAAAGTATAATTGTATAGTAAATAAATTAATATTGACATTATGCGGTTTTGCATCACTTTCATTTTCCGAAGGCTCTAATAACTCTCTGAATTGAAAATGCATACAGAAGGCCAACCAGCCCAAAGTAGAACCCAGCCCACCAGCAAACTGTGCTGACGCACCAGTGCATGGCAGGTGCCATAACATTCAGGCCCCTGAGGACACAGGGTATTGATGCTTCACAGCAAGGCAAGCAGACTTTCAAGCAGAGAAACTCTACTTCCTACCTCGGTGGCCAGCCAGCCAAATGACTGGTAGCTCCCAGCTCTCAGCAGTATAGAGGCATGTTGGCCAGTTGGCTAGAGAGCTAGGAAGTACCGGTGTTTGACTGCCCAGGGATTCATCCTAATAAATTCTGCCCACCAGGCTCAAGCTTTGCCAGGCAGCATGTGCTGGGGTACAGCAACTCTGTGCATGGTGAGCAGCTGGGAAAAGCGGAGCAAGGGCTCCACAGGAAGAACTCCAGAGGGAAAGGACGGGTGTGCCTGGTATTGGGAACTTGGAAGTTCGTGCTCACCCACTCATCTGAGTGGGGGTCTCTGTGGACCACTCATCCTAACATGGAAAACAATCTCCACCTGGGGGGATGCACTTCCAAAGCATTTTGCCGAGTCGGTGCTGATCAAATAGGGCGATGCACAATTCACTAAATGGAAACTACAGGATGAGTTAAGGCAGACAGAATTTAATTAGCTGCTTCGAAATCCAGCCAAGAGACCAGCAATATGTAAGACCGTCTCCTTCCTTTTAAAATAATGTTTTATTGATTCTCTGCTGGTGAATAAAGGATCAGGAACAGGAAGGCTGCACAACTTCTGTTCAATTATTTTTTAGCAGAAATTCTTATTTTTGGCTTAAGATTTTTTGCAACATAGGCTGACAAGTTTGAACTGAGAAGATAAAGGGATTGTTTAGTATTTTTGCCAAAACAAAATATTGCCAAAACAAAGTATTCAGTTCTGGAGTGAGTACCTCGTGGTCTGCTGACTTTTTTTCCTTTTTTTTTCTTTTCTACCAGAAGCTGATTTTACCACTTATCTCCATGGTGCTGTCTCCAGCAGGATTCTCCCTAGCATGCTGGGGGAGTGTATTTGTAAAAAGTAATAAGAAGCCAAATTTCAAACAGGACCCTGCAGTGGCTAATTAGGTGTTTAAATATGGACTCAAGCTACTATCCAAACTTGAAAACTGGATCCATGTTTAGCACTTCCCTTGGCAGCCAGTGTTACTCTGGTTTCTTTTCTGTCTGGTTTTAGTTGTCCTGTGTCCTGTAGGGGTCTCCCATTTTCATTCAGCAATATCATGTTTAGCAAAGAGCATTAAGTCAGCTCAGGGCACCCACTGAGCAACAGGGGAAACAAAACTGCTGCTCAGCACAGACCACTTCCTCCTCTCCTCTGGTGCACAAGCTCTCACACTGCTCTTAGCTTTTTCATTAAGGGTTCCTTTTGCATTGTGCACACGTGGAGGAAGCAGATACAGGCACTGAGGTGCTGGAGTGAGTCCAGAGAAGAGCAACAAAGCTGGTGAGGGGTCCAGAGAACAGGTCTTACGAAGAGTGGCTGACGGAGATGGGGTTGTTTAGCCTGGAGAAGAGGAGACCTCATTGTTCTCTACAACTACCTGAAAGGAGATTGCAGTGAGGTGGTGTTTTGCTAATTGGCCTGAGGGGCGGAGAGGGTCCCGCAGAAAAGGACACAGGCACCAACAGAAAGGTCGTCTTATTTTACTGTCTATTTCAAAGTATTACAAGAATTAGGCAGTGCAAGTTTATTATACTCTAGTTTTAAGAAGCAAGGAGAACAAGCAGGGTGATGCACCTAATCATTACTATACAGAGTTAGCAACAGTTCTTAAGAAAGCTCCATCACCAATCGCCCCAATGTCATCATCCAGATCCACAGTGGCTGGGGAGACCCTGTTGCAGCGAGGATTCTGGAGAACCGTCCCCGCACCTTGGAAGTCCTACGCAGTGAGTCCACTCGTGGGTGAGGTCTCCGAAGTCGCTGCAGGAGGGTCCAGCTTTTATACTGTTAAATAAACAGCCTTACATAACTTCAAATGCAGGATCATCTGGTGTTGTCCACTCTGTTGGATTCCTCCCACAGCCTGGCCAAGAATACAAGGGAGTCTCCCTATCTGTTTTGGTCCTTAATCACATATTTCTCACCCAAGCCAGACCTCTGGTCTCATAGTCTTGTAAGATGCTTCTAACAAAGCAAGAGGCAGCTAGTGTCCCAGCCTTGCACCTGGCCTTAAGATAAAGAAAGGTCACTCTGCTAGTTCCCACTGCCCACTTAGTGTTACAGGAAAGCTTTTACACATTGTCATTGGAATATATATATATAGAATCATAGAATGGCCTAGGCTGGAAGGGCCATTAGAGATCATTTAATCCAGCCTCCTTGTCACCAGGGACACCATCTCTCGACTACATCAGGCAACACATGGGGACTGAACGGGAATCAAATCCACGACCTTGATCTATATATACACAGGCTAAAATAGATATCAATACATTACATAGATGATTAATACTGTAGAGTGTGGGGTTTTGAGGTTTGTCTATAGGTCAAGTTCAGTTCAGGGCCTACGATTCAGGCCCTAGCACTGCAGGTGGGGGTTGGTCTCTTCTCCCAAGTTACTAAAGACAGGTCAAGAGGAAAGACTGAAGAAAGGGTCCAGTGCCAGCACCCCTTCCCTTCCTTACCACATCTTGCCTCAACAAGAGGCCCAGAGGATCTGTGACTGTACTGACAGACCCAGAGCTACATTTAACCGGCAGCGAAGTTTTCCTGACGTGGATCTCTTTCACACCATGCTTGTCTTGTGCATGTCACCCATCACCACGCTCCCCAATTTCCAGCGTGTTAATTTACCTGGAGGGCAGAGAGCACCAAGAACAAACTACGGAACAACCCGATTGCTATGCACTCCATGAAAAGACAAGTGATGCAGAACGTGGGTGACATGCTGGGGTTTTTAATGAAAGGCCACACAAAATTTCAATATACGCCTTAGGATGAATCAGTGAATTAAGCAAAACACAGACTTGCTGTATTAAAATGACTGAAGTTTCCTAATGATTTATGTATTCCTCTTGCAATACATCATCACCATTGCTTAGTCAAGAATATAAAAGAAGCTTTCACAGTCTTAAGTTTTCTTTTTCAAGGATTTTTCAAGATTTTGGATAGATTTTGCAGTTTATTTTGAAGCAGCAATGAAAATATATTGCAGAATACATGTAAGCCTTTTCTGGTTGTCATAAGCAGTTTCTTTCTCTTTTCCTATAATAAACCAAAGCCATAGTCCTAGATATTGCTTATTAGATTTAGAGCAGACTTCCTGACAGTACCACATGTATTTATCCCATGAACACATTTGCTAAGTCTGATTAATTGTGATTTTTCCCTCAAAACAAAAAAACAAAAAAACCAACAGGAAATACAGAGATGAAGAGAGGACAGAGTCTGAGAAATTAGAATACATTCATCGCCACTGAAAAACAGTCTTTTGTCAACTGAAGGAAACAAGCACATCACTAGTAAAGTAAAAATAAAATCTAAACTGTTAGCACATCTTATTCAGATGTTGTTACAGTTATGTTTTGTACAGTAGGTGTCCTATTAAAAACTACTAATATAGGCTACTGTATAGTCACACATTTCATATATGTGCCTGCGTATTTTGGGTGTTCACTGAAAAACTATACTTCTTCATGCACATTTCTTTCATATACTTGATATGTAGCCTTTTAAAAAATATTTATAAATATATATATAACAGTAGAGGTGGCCTGAGCATACTCCCATGTATTTGAAATGGAATACACTGGCAGCTGCAATTTGAGAGAATAAGAATTCTAGTAGGGACTCCTCGAAGCACCCTTATGACCCTGCGATGGACATGTTGGAAAGAAAGGCTACGAGATTGACAAATGAAATTAGTGGTTCTACACAAGCTGAAAAGCAAGTCTTTCATGTTTTAACTGGTCACACAGGGGTTACTTGAGTAGCCAGAGGCAGGTGGCACTTTCAAAGCAGCCCACCTTGCCCTTTGGTTCTGACTCATGGACAGAGATTGACCACGTGTCAGAGCTTCCCCATCTCCCTGCATCGAGCCCCTAGATGCCACGTGCTGCCCACACACAGCTCTGGCCAGTGCTGGGCTTTCTCTGACACTTTTCAGCAATGGTAAACCAGCATGGTTTTTCTTAAAAGTAGAGGATAAATATAAGGGTAGAAGCTCAGAGCTGGGAGATACTCTCTCTAAGAGGCAAAATGTTGGTGACGGTCTCAGTAGCTGATTTCCATGCAAGTCAGTGACTCCTGCCTTTTGCCCAATGCCCAATTCAGTCAGAGCCACAGGCTGGAATCTGGGTTGTGTTTGTTTTGGTTTTAAAGCCATGCTTCCCAACTTTCAACCTTCGCTCTGTAAGTACATAGCATTCAGTGTAGGCCCTTGTCATAGCTTGTAGGAAATGTAGAGAGAACAAAAAACAACTTATTGTCTTTGAAGGACTATATTTAGCGAAGGAACCTGGAATGTCCTTATTATAAAAATATTTATGAAAGGCAAAATAAGCAGGACCTTGTTATCCTGAGCATTGCTGTCATCCAGATAGAATCAATGTATCATTTTTCATTTGTCTGATGCCTTCTAATGACAGGAGGTAAGATGCCAAGAGCCCTCCTGCTCTGCTGATTGCCTTGCCGTGTGCAGCTCCATCGCTGTGTGCTCAGCACAGTTCCCAAATACATGAAACACAGACTCAAAGGTCGGTCTTCTCAAAGTGTCGTCAGAATCAGCATCTTTTTAAAAAGTCTAATTTTTCTGTTTGTGCACATTTGGTGTTATTTTCAAATGTTTTTTTACAATTTTAAATATTGATGGCAAGTTCAAGTTGTAATTACTGTAATTCCATTCTCCCAGGAAGTGTATCTCTTTTTAAAGAATGATATAAATTGCCTCTTCCGAAGCATCATTTTTCTACAGTCAGTTCATATGATGCAGTGTTAAGTACTTGCTAATATTTGAAGTGGTATAATGAGCATAATGGTATCCCTTCATTCAATTAAAAATCTCCATCAAACAAATGAATGAGTAAATAAATAGAAGCAAGCAAGGTTTTATGTTGCTGCAGCAGAGAAATAGATCACAGCTTCAAGACCTACATTCTATGTCTTCATGAGCCTTTTGAGTGATAGGGAAACGTCATGGCCACACATCTTTTAATATTATCTCTTTGATAATCTGGATATCAGGTTTTTCAATATTGTCACACAACTGTTAACATTATCTCCTGGATTAAAGCAGGAAGAGCTCTGAGGCACTCTCCACCCACTTGTGGAAAGCTTCCTAACTCTCCTCCAATAGAGCCTTTAAGTTGAAGGAAATAATGGATCTTCTTATGGTTTCTTTCCTTCCACCAGAACCCACACAGGGTCATAAAATGGACCAGTAATAACCTGAACAACCCCAAATCTTATTTCTGTTTTGATAAACCTATCTTAAAACTGGTGTAGGTTTTCGCAGATCAGCTGCTATTTCTGGGCTTTTCATTCTGGGGCTGAAAGGGAACCACAGGGTCTGGTGACGCATACTAAACTTCTGCTATTTCAAATTCAGTGCAGTGCATCAAATGTGGTTGGCAGATTTCCAGCAGACTACATGAAATGTGTTGGTGTATATGTGAAGATAATGTAAGGTTTCATGTTGTGGTGGGCTGAACTCACTTCACTGCCTTGGGGTTGAGGAGGCGCCGAATGTGCTCATCAAGTGCTGAAAGACTGGTCTGTTCTACCAGGGGAAACATGGCTTGGATGTGCACACAGGATGTAAAATCCTGTTTTGTCCGAGATGTCTGTAAATACTGTTCAGAAAATCCTATGCCATCACTCACTATCCACAGAAGCAACACAAGATTAAGTCTGGCACATCAAAATAATTTTGAAAATCAGTTTTGGTCTGTTGAAAAACAATCTAAAAAACTTTTTCGAAGTTTTCTTATGTAGCGAGGATATGATTATCACAGCTTCAAATTGAGAGGTAAAAGTGATTAACTCCCAGAACAAGAATTAAGACAAGAAACCATCTTATAAAGAAAGACAACTATTTGTTAAAAACAGTCACAAGAAGTCTTCTCAGCTGTTAGAAGACCCTTCTAGATTAAAGAAGAAACACAGCTGAAATGTCAACATGTACAGGACAGATTAAAATATGGAAGTTTTCTGCACCCATGAAATAACTCATCCAGACACGGCAGGAAAGGTTTTTGTTTGTGTGAGACCATACATCAACAGCGGCCCTTGGCCTCTGTCAGGAAATACATGGGATTTAAATAACTGTATGAAAAGGGTCTGTGAAGAGGGGGGATCTTACTTAGGGAGCGTGAAGTCAACTTCAGCAAACAAAAAACCTGTGGGAAATTAATAACATACAGTGGCTGAGAGCGGTCCATAGCCAGCATTGCAAAGTGGTTATTTCAACGTACCATAAGGGGCCATGACAGCAATCACTTTCTCTACCATTTAGCCTTAGAGTTGTTTTTTGTTTTCGTCTTATGAATTTCCCAATACTGTGTCACCGTGGAACATTGTAAACAGAGATCTGTAATGGAAACCCAAGTATTTCCCAAGAAGGGGAATGGCATGGCCTGGGGCCAGAGCACATGAGATCTCTTCCACTTGCAAACACACCAGAAGCAAGTGAAGTCAGGCAGGTTTGGCCTTCCAGGAAATGACGAGAAGTTTCATGTCCAAACCCTGAAAAACCAACAGAGAAATAGAGCTGCCCTGCCTCAGCCCTCACTGAAAAAAGAACAAAAAGTTACTGCTTCTTTGGCAGACTAATTGCTTCTTGGTGACAATTCAGATACTGGACACCCCCACCCCTTTGAGCTAAGAACCAAAAGATTTCATGCAAAACTCATAATAATTTAATTTAGACGTTTCTGCAGTGCTATATTATAACTAGTATCACTGTTGAAAGCTCTTGAGATTCTCGGAAAGCTACTGTGAGCCACAGTGCTCCTCAGGCTCTGTCCTTCTTTGAAGGCTGAGATGGTGCTGTGCACAGCAAATCTCCACCTCCCATGACAAGAAATTCAGGGCAAACACAACACCTAATACATAACGAGAACAGAAGAAATAGAGCAACGAAGCTACAAGTATTTAAAAAGTTCTTGCAGCACTAAAACCCCTGGGGTCTAAAATATTTTACTTTAGATTTATTTTTTTTTAGAAATTTATTTTATTATATATTTTCCACAGAACTCACTTCTTTTTTTTTTTATTGAGAACTCGATTTAATCAAAAGACCAATTTTTCTTCACAGGTTCAAACTGCTACTGAACAGATGAAGACAAGTAGATATCATGTTTAGGGACGTGGTTTAGCGCCTGACTTGGTAGGGCTGGGTCAATGGCTAGCCTTTGTGATCTTAAAGAGTAGAGAAAAGGTTAAGAGTTATCATTTGTAACCACAGAGGCAAAAGCTTGGCTTTGTCTCCCCCTACTATGCCTAATAATCCTTAATGTACATGGCAAGATCAGGGATGGATGGTTGTGAAGAACCAGAAGCAACAGCAGGGCTGAACCCAGAGGGGATTGTGGAAAGCAAGTTGATCGCTTTGACACGTTATTTCAAGGATTTACAGGTATGTCTGCCAGCTCTCTCCAGCTACACCAGGAAGCTCTAAGGACAAACTTCACTGAGAAAGTGCTGTGAGGATGCTAGTAGTTAAAGCAACCGAGAAGAATGCTAAAACCATTCGGATCATCACCCAGGACCTGAACTCCAAAGCTTCTAAGGTTCACTCAGCCTTAATGGGTCTTTTTGCTCACAGGGAGATGTTAAACTAACCTTCCTCTCTCAGGGGTGACAAGCTATCTCCACTCTGCATTCTCTGCAAGTCGTTTTTGCCTTCCCTGTCACAGGAGTGCAGCCCATTCGCTTTCAAATTACCACTGAGCCATCTTGCTCTTTTGGAAAACAGCGTGTCGAGGAGATCGACCATCCTGTGTGGCACAGAGATTTCAGTTCTCCCAGCCAGCCCGCCTTGCAGGGAGAGGCTGAGCAGCAGGAACACTCATCTATCACACACCTCCCAGCATGGTGCAATTTTGATCTAGTTCAGAAACACAGTGTCCTATCAATTCGCTAACCATTACTAATAATCCTTTGTTAAGATTATTAATCCTTTTGAGACAAGGAGAAATTTAACACTGTCACACACAAAGCAGCTACATTTAACTTCCCTGAATACACTGAAGTCTGGAGTTGCCTTTGTGATAGCAGTGTTACACTGTGTTACTATTCTTCAGAAACCAATGAAGCCTAGAAGTATTTTGATTAGACAGAACAAAAATATATCAATAAAAGTAAAATTGAAAAAAGTATTTTGATTAGACAGAAAAAAAAATACACCAATAAATGCAAAAATTGAAACTTTTCAAAGTTGTCATCCTGTCTTAAAAATTCCTCTGTTATTGGTTGTAGGAATGGATACGGATCACCTGTGACCTACAACAAGGATAAAACACTTGGTGCATATGAACTAAAACTTTATCTCTTGGACTGATGAATTTGTCTGTTGATATAATAACGCTTTTATTTTTTTTAGTCAATTTATAGAATTTGAGACCTATGCCTTCACAGCACGCTAATTTTCCAGGCCAGCAAGTCAATTTTTGCAATTCAAGCTAATTGCTGCAAGCACAAGGGATCATTTTGCAGAGCGGCAAATCCTTTTGTATTTATACAGAAAGCACTGTATAATGTACTGAAATACCCTTATGTATGTGCATTAAGCACGTGAATACTTATCATCTAACTATAGACGGGAAAACTTGGAACTCTTCTGCATGAAGGACACATTTATCTGAATACAGCAGAGTACAACAGCTGATATTCAGACCTGTCAAGGGCACATGATTTATCTTGCAAATAGAACCAGAATATGCAATAAAAATCATTGTGGGGAAGCTGCTTATACTATAAAAATCAAACAAGACCATATATTCCTTGAGTAAAATAAAATCTATAACATGTACCTCCCTTACAGTCTAGAGGAAGCTTTTATGATGAAAATTTCTGCAGTTTTTAGAGCATTTTATTAAGCAACAGTTCAGTGACAAAGCTCTTTATATGTAACAGTGAAAGACTTCTATACTGCCTAAAATGGATTAAAAAAAAAGGCAATATATAAAATCCCTCTTACTTCCTTTTACAGATTTTTCCTTTATTTTAAAAATGGTAATAAAACAATAGTACTATGCTATATCAGCCTCATATTTGTTTTTTCTTGAACTGAAGATATTGTAGATCCTATAAGTTCTTCCAGTCAGAGATAATTAAGAAATAAGTGATAGATCAGTCATTAAAAAGCACTGGAGGAACCAACTGGGAATTTATTTTTTTTAAAAAACGTTTTTCATTTTAAAAAATGTTGATTCATCAAATCATTCTTAGTGAAAAAATCTGCTTTAAAAAAATGTGCAGCTTTAAAAAAAAAGTATATGAAACTACTTTACTTCAACAGGATGACTTAGAAATTAAAGGTCTGGAGTTTCACTTTGATTATTATACTTCGAAACATGAGTGACTGTGTAATTGTAAGGATAATTACATATAAATTAGAAAAAAAATATTCTGAAATCACTGAAATCAAAGGTTTTGGTCTGAAAAATGGATTCCTATTTTCCAGAACTAATTTGATATTTTAACTTTTCATTGCCATTCATGGATGATATTTTCAAAATCTCAGCAATGCTGATGGGACGAGATCCTCAACTTTCTGCCCAAGCTTAACATAACTTCATTTACCAGCAAAAATCACACACACACAAGAAGTGAAGATGAAGGACACCACCTGTCCAAGAAGAGGGTCTCCACACACTTCACTAGACAGATTTTCCCACTAGTATGTGACATCTTCTGTTCCAGCCCTCATGACCTGTCTAACAGAGGAGGTTCAGTGCCCAGTTTCCCCAGCATCCTCCACGGTTCTAGGCAAAGCTGTTTACCCTATTTTACACCAGCTAGGATGCACATGTGGCAGCTGGGATTTTTGCAATTCCTTTAATTCAGTCTTTATAGTCTCTGACATGATTCATGCACTAGGGCTACAGGGAAAAATACAGAAATTATCTGGGGACTGTGCCATCTTGGAGAGTTACAAAAAAACCCCCATAGCTCCTTCTGCAGTTGGAGAGCAGAGGAAAGAGAGCAGAAAAAGTGTGACTAACTGTTCTTGAATATACAGAAGACGTGAACCAGAAAAGGAGCTGTCTTACTGTGGCCTGGGGAGTTCATAGATCTGTGATTCACTGCATTACAAGGCCCATTTGGCATGCAAAAAGAGAGGATGATGATGAAAGGAATAGTTAGTCATGGAGAAAAAGCTAGATGGAACACACAAAGATGCTAACCCCTGGGAAAGGCAGCATATTCAGGTGTGACCCACAGCCTGGGAAAGGGAATAAGGTCTTTTTTTCTTTTATTTTCCTAAAATTCCTTCTTATTTCAGTAGGTAGAGTCCTTGAAGGAATGTCCTCCATCTCAGCCTTACAAAAGCACCATGAACTCCAGTGCACTACCTCAACCCAAGAGGATGGCACAATGTTCTTCAAGCTCTAGCTGAAACCAGCCAGCCATATTTTCTCATGACCATATTTGTTCTTCTTTCACTTCAGAAATTATTATTTAAACCAGGCAAAGGGGGAAGACAGGACATCCCTGCTAAGCTCTTAGAGTGCACAGTGTACCACCCTCAGCATATAATTACTGAAATCACCACTGCTGAAATGTTTGCAGATAGATAGCATTTCTCTTAAACTTTCACCTCCTTGAAAACAGTCGTATTCAAAGCAGGGATGAAGGAGAATGATTTGCCTTAGGGATCCCCTTGTCGACTCATGTGATTGCTGTTGAAAATGGTCTGGATCTAAAAGACCACAAAGGTGTTTGATGTTCTTCATATATCCTTCAGCAAAAGAACTGGGAGAACAGTCACTGCTTTTGCGCGTCTGCATTTTCAATAACACACATGAAACAAGCTATGCCCTGCCAGTTTGGAACAAGCTCTGTCCTGCCTTCATGTACCCATGCTGTGTCTCTTCTATTGGTGTGTGTGAAGAGGATGGGCAGGAAGGGGGGAAACGACATTCATAAGGGGAGAGATAGATAGGACTAGGACTAGAGAATGAAGATAAGAGCAAGATAAACAGAGAGGAGGAAATCAACTGGTGAGTGGAAGTAAGACACACATATTCCCAAAAAAGAGGAAAACAGGATGAGTTTAGGAATGAACATGCAATGGAGACAGAAAAGCTCAGAAGACAAAGGTGAAGATGAAACTATGAACATAGAAATCAAGAATGCAAGCATGAAGAGAGAGATAAGAAAGGAAGAAAAATAATGCAAAATGCAAGGAAAATTGAGAAAGAATAAATTAACCATCCTGACACATGAGAAATATGGGATAAATCAGACTCGTAAGGTGGCAGACAACAAAACAAAGAGGAAACCTGGAAGACCCCCACAAAAGCTGCATTTAATACTGTTCATGGGACAGACCTTCCAACAATTATTTGCTATGCTGCTGCCCTGTGGTCATTGTGATATGGATGACATCTGGCTTCGGAGAAGATCTGTGAGCAGCAAGTACAAGCAATGGGGAGTGATGGCCACAACTCTGATTGCCAACCCAGCGTCTCCTGAGTGGAAGAACCACCCCATGGAAAATTCAGTGGTAAAGCAGAGACCTGAACTTTGATTTACTGTCTCCTTTATATCAAGACAGTCTTTTACCTTTCCATCTATGCCACATTTGATGGACGAATCCCTTTCCACCAAAAACACTCACCTCCAGTTTGGACACTTAGCCCAATTAAAATCTAGGAATAATGGGACAAGAGCACAGGGAACAATTCATAGAATCATAGAATGGCCTAGGCTGGAAGGGACCCTAGAGATCATTTTAATCCAGCCTCCCTGTCGCCAGGGATGTCCCCTCTCGACTAGGTCAGGCAACACATGGGGACCAAACGGGAATCGAACCCGCGGCCTTAGCGTTGTTAGCGCTACGCTCTACTGACTGAGCTAACCGACAATTCAGTGTTCTGCCACCCATAATTTTCCAGCACAGAGTACAGCCTCCTTTCCATACTCTCAATAAATGACTACAAATTGATTTGCTGCCTTCTTGCAAGGTTAGGACTACCAGCCAGTCTGGGAACATACACCCAAGTTGTGAAATTAATTAGGCCCAACTAGTGCAACTCAAACTAGGGAGAAAATCAGTATAAAATTTTTAGAAAGATTTCCCATTCACACAAGCAGCAGAAAAAGAGAGATGGCATCACTGGGAAACTGTGGCAATTCATGGAACATTATCACATCACAGTGCTTACCGTGGGTGACTTTGCTACATCCATGGAAGCTCTTAAACACCACTCTGAATCACACAGTGTCTCCGAGGCCCCATGGTGCAGGCAATGCTTGTGTGTGGTACCCAGCAACAGTGCTGCAGGGCTGCTAAACCACCCACTCACACTGCGGGCACACACTTCCACACACAAGTGTTCTCAATGTCGTTAGAAGCACAATTTATGCGATAACTATTCTCACAAGTGGGAGTTTACCAGTAGTTAGGCTAAAAAACCCAACCCAGGAGTAGCTTCTTCCACCTAAGACAAGGTTTGGAGCTGAATCCACAGGCCGCTCTGTGTCCTACTGGTGTGCCCATATGCTTGGAGAGCTGGCATCTCTGCTGCCCTCAAGCGATTCAGAGCATCCATGTGGGAAAGAGCAAACAAAATCAGCCAGAATCTGTTGTCCTTTGTGGCTCTTCTTACACCAATAAAGTTGAAATGTAAAGGGCAGGGTTTGGTGCAAAAGCTACAGGTATATCTCATAAGTATTATTTTTCACATCACATTGTACATGTTCATGCTCAGCCATAGCTTTTCTAACTAAAACATTTCTCATTCATTTAAAATACAAGTTAATTATGATGAATCACTAGTAAGGATGATTCTAAATTAAAGAGGAACAGTACAAGGTTTTGCTATAATCAGGAAAACTACTGTTATCTAGAGAAACAGAATAGTCACATTTAATTTCATGTTCTGCTCTTTAGCCCCAAGAAATACTAATTATATTTCCCTTAGCCCCCTTGCATGGTGCCACCCAGTACAGGCCCATGAGAAACAGTGAATACATACATCAAGTGAAGAGTAAGTAATTTCCTGTGGTTGCTATACAAGCAAGAGATTAAACTGTGACTACCCTGCAGAGTTTAAACAATATGCTTGTAATAAAACCGATGCCGGAGTATGTAATCAGTAGTCACACAGAAAGTTTGCCATGCTTGATGCAGCATTCATATGTAAAATGTCGGCAGTGGAAACAGCCCAGCGCTCTAATTTCAGTCTTTCTTCCAAAATGAAACCTCAGGCCAGGTGCATCTGCACATGCGCTGAAGTCCTTGTCAAAGGACAGAGACAGAACTCAGACTGGCTCTGTGCAAACAGAAATGCTCTGGAGCCCATCGGAAGACGGGTTCTGTTTGAGCCTGTTAGTAAGGGCGTAATTGCCACATGTGACTGCGTGGGAAATTTTGCAATGCACCCCAGTTATTCTGCCCGTTCCTCAATTAACTAAACAACTCTACACGGCTCCTGTATGACACCAGAGACATTTACTGGGCATCATTTGATGTCTTCTTACTGTTAGAAATATCCCATAGACATTCAACCACAGCTTTTTTAAATGAAAGTAATCAGAGAGAATATGGCCAGGCATTTTAACCCATCCTACTGGGTTAAAAGCCCAGGACTCGGTAAGCTCTTGGGGAAGCACAGGTAAGCTCTTGAGGAAGCACAGGGGGTGACACAGACAAAATACTGGGCCCCAGCGCTTGTAGTGAATCATTGGGCTGATGTGCAAGAGGGCAGGAACCACAGGAGCGGGAGGGATGACACAGCCCCAGGGCCAGGAGGTAGGTGGGTGAAGCTGGAGAAGGGCTGTGAGGGAGGCACAGGCAGGGAACTGGGATGTCAGGAGTGATGCAGGATAAGGTGGAGGCCAGAGGCAGGGGGAAGGGAAGACGGCGTGCCAGAAGCAGTGGGCAGAGCTGCCAGGGAGGAAAGAGCAGGCAGCGTGTGGGCTGGGCGAAGCTGCGAGGCAGCCAGGCAGGGGGTCAGCAGCCCCGCACGCAGCAGGCAGGGAGCTCACAGTGAGTCACAGCCTGCGCCCATCTGAGGGCAGGATCAAGGCCTCTAAGTACACACACATTCCCTTGAGGACAAAGTCTCTTAGCATTTGCCCAAGCCATTTCAAAACACCCCAGTTACTGGAAGTCTGCCTGATTAGGCAGTGAGGAGCCCAGGCTCTGCACCACAGCCATCACCACAGTGTAAGCATGAGAAAGGAAGCAAGGCTCTCAAGGTTCATAATAAAAGACAGTTTACAAGCGTACGAATTATGTGTATCTTTGACTGAAGGCTGCAAGCTTTGTTCAGGCCTGAAAGATATTAAGTAACCGCTTGAGAATCACCATTAATTAAAAAAAAAAAGGTAACAACTCCCCCCCATTCAGCACTCAGTAACAATTCTCTCGGAGTTTAATCTGCACACCCTTACTGCAGATCGGTGAATGCCAAAAAACAGATCGGTACCTGCTTTGTAAGTCATTCAGGTGCAATTTGCCTACATAATGGGTGGCTGATGAGACAGTGATGATCCTAGCGTTGTGACTGTGCGTTCCTGATTGCTTCAGCGTATCCAAGAGGAGGTTAGTCAACAGGAAGTGTCCCAAGTAGTTCAAGCCGAAGTGCTCCTCAAACCCATCCTCTGTCTTCTTTTCAGGGACCAGCATCACCCCAGCTGGAGGAGAAAGTAGAAGTAAAACCTGTTGATTTATTTCAAAGAAGCAGCAAGGTAAAAGGAGCATGGATCTCCAGCTGCAGAGTGTAAACATGGAATTTAGAGCAATGAGTGACCGGTGATGGCATGTAAAGTGTAAAGCTGACATTGATTGATTCCTGCTGAGAAAAATGTCAAACTTTCCCATTTTAGTTCCTTTATCCAGAAAACAGGTAGCCTGACTCTATCCCTTCCTCTCTCCTTGCAGGATTGTGGGGATAAATGAGTTCGCTTGTGAAAACTGTTTTGAAGATATGAAAAGTTGAGTTAACCCATTGCCAGTGTGCCATAATGCAATGCTGCAGATCCACAACAATAATTAATCCAGCTGTGATAACTGGGAGCTGAGTGATCCCAATAACATTCCCTCCATCAAAGAGCTCATAGAAGTAGAGACAAGACCAGGCTGAGCAGCAGACCTGCCCTCCGAGACAGCCTTCTGCTCAGTCCTGGCTGGAGTTTAAAGTTCTGTTGAATCTTCATCTGAAATCTGCAACTTCTATCTCACTGGTGTGGGTGAGAAAAGATGTAGTAAATTTACCCAATATATTTTAATTACTGTGCTTACAAGCAGCTGCATATTGAAATGAGGTTTTTAATCCTTATTTTGGCAATATCTTTGCATATATTTCTACAAAACATGATTTTCAAACTCAGTGCCTAAAATAAGTATCCACATCCCTAACATGCAAAGTTGATTCCAGCACCTTGCAGAGAATCCTGAGCTCATGCATAAATTCTATCATGTACTGAGGCTGTGCTGGGGATAGCTATATCCCATTCAATTATAATGTAGACTTGACTGTTATAAATTGTTCTTATTTGATTAAAATTTAATTATTGTACAAGTGGACCTGACCTTTGTAATTTAAATGTAGATGGACGTGGCTCACAGAGAATAATGCTGTAGGCCATTTGTCTTCCTTCTAAAACACATGAATATGATACACCAGCAAGGCCACCTTTGCTCACAGACACAAGAGAGTGTCAGCTTAATCCTTGTGCTACTTCATGTGTCCATTAAACACTCTTTAACATTACATTTCTTGATGCCAGACCAACGATGGCATATCAAATTATTTTAAATTGCACATGCTGTGCATCTGTATGACTCCTTTGCAGGGGGTCTCACACCTCCAACAGTCCTGCTTTGTTACAGCTGCTTGGGCTGAAGAGGAGACATTTTCAGGATCTTTTTGTCACGGCCAACACCCACAGTGACTCATCTATGGGCTGCCTACTGCTTAACTGGCCTGCATGATGAACAAATAGCTGGCCCTGTATGAGAACACAGCCTCTGTATAAAACATGGGTAGTCTGTAGCACTGGAGATTAGTCATTTCAATGTTAGTCTGTACTGGCTGTAGAAACTGTGACTTCATACAGGTAGGGGAGAAAAACCATGAGGATGTAAACAAAGAATGTAAACCACAGCAGATGATGGAAAGTGAAGATGAGGAAGGGAGAGGAAGACAACTGGAGATGCAGCATAAGGGAATGAGAGAAGAAGACAGAGCAAACAAAAGGTTTCGATGTAATGCAGCGTACCTGCATACAGAGACTGAACAGCCAGCGATGCTGCCTGATAGAACGATGAAAGAAACCCAACACAAATATGTAACGGGGCTCTACAAAAGCTCTGATTGGCATTTGTCTCCATCATTACAGCCACTTTCCCAGATCCCTCAGAACGAAGGGAATGTGGTTTCTCTGCATGTCAACTCTCAACTATAACAATGGAAAGGCACAAATTAGAGGTTGTCTGGTCAAGTGCCCCATTGTATTCAGCTTCCTTGGCAGTGCTTACTCTGATGTGTGGTGCAACTGCTCACAGAGTTGGAAACAGATTTCCATTTCCTCTGTAATCTGCATAAGCAGCACCTAATGACATCCAGAATAGCGTCAGGAACTGAGAACTGGCATGAAGATTATGGAGAGACAAACTTGAGGCAAGCCCTCCTGTGACCTTTTCCTTCTTAGTGGTGAACCTGGTATTGTTAGGTTAACTGTTGGACTCGATGATCCTAGAGGTCTTTTATGACTTAAATGATTCTACGATTCTGTGATTCTTGTTTTTGGGGAAGAAGGAAAGGGCAGGAAGGGCAAGAAACCCCCATCTCCCAAACCAAGTCTCAGCTTGCTACAGTGCAAGTTTTAGCAGAGACAGAGCTTAGCACAAGCTGTTGGAGGGCACTGCTGCATCTCTGAGCACTGGGGCTGGCACAAGGAAAGGATCTGCATCTCTCCAAGGCCCATCCCATCCTCCAAAGCTCTAACACTCAGAAAAGGTGGGAGGAAGCAGTTTGCCAGAGGTCTATTTGCAGCAACATTGGTAAAATGCAAGCCTGAGAAAAGGCAGACAGCATAAAACAGCCCTGGCACAGAACAGCTGATGTGAATCCCAAATGCTGCTTTTGCATCTGCTGGGCCTCCTGCAGGTCGCTATAGGACGTCTTCATGCACCCACACACTTCTGCTGGGTGAGTCAAACAGGGGGATGCGGGAATTTGTCCAGAGAGAAGCAGAGTAGGCAGCTGCTACAGCCCTTGCTTTGCATCATGACCAGCAGGCAAACCCAGGGAGGCTGTCACTGCTCACACCAGCCCTAAGCATGCCTGTGCTACAGCATGATTCCCTTGACCTCTGGAGAAGCACAGGATTTCAAGAGCATATAGAGGCCTTGCCCTCCACCCTAGTTAGTCTCCACCATCTGCGCTGAGCCTCCTGGAAGCAAAAACCAAATCTGAGTTCAGGCCAGGAGACAGAAGAAATTTTCATTCATGCAATGCATGACTGTTAAGATACATGTTCCTGAAAATTATTTTGTTATACTTCAGGAGCTTCCTCTGTGCAGAAATTGTGGTCAAGTACTTGAGAAGGCACAATCACCTCTACTTATACTTGTTGCCACTACAATTCCCTTTTTGTCTTCAAGAGCCGGTCAAATAATATTAAACTAAACATCTTTGAAGTAATTCTTTTTAGAAGCTCTCATCTTTGAGGTGGTTCATATCAAGGCTATGAAAAAATCTTCCCCACAATTTAAGGGCAGCTTCTCTTATTTGAGGAGCAGCCATTTTAATTTGCTGAGATCAAGTGTACAAAGGGATATCCAACAGGCAACTGAATCTGGCTGCTTCTCCGACAAAAGAAAAAACCTCCTCAGTGTAGCAGCAAGCTCTCTTTTAAAAATTATTATCCACCTAACTTTCAGTAGATACTAAAAGTGGCATTCTATTGATTTTCTTTTGTCCAGAAACATCATCAGCTTTACTCAAGGGCCCCAAATGGTAACTCAAAGAATGAAAGCTGCTTCTGTTTTTAATTCTTTCAATTAATCCAATACTATTTGAAACATTAAAAAATATTTGTTTTACTTTATCTCTTCATTGTAAACCAAGAATGATTTTGCTTATTCTTCTAGTATGGAATCCATAAACCCCAGCATCTTTTTGATTTTAATTATCAATAGTCAGTCTTCTCAGTTTTTTTGAAATGCACATGAAATTTGAAGTGGCAGCATACAGACCACTAATGTCAAACACCTTAGTTCTGATACAACTCTCTTGTGTGTTTTTCCCTTTGATTTAGCTGGATTGTTTTCAGAACGTTTATTTTTTAAAATGTTAGCATGGCATTAGAAAATGAATTAATAAGTAAGCTGAACATGAGCTTTTGCTTTGTAATTTATTAGCTGGTATTGAAATATTCAGGCAACGACTGGCAGTATGCATGCAGAAAACTGCCTAAATGACACATCGATATGTGATTTTGCAAGAGTAGAAATAAATTAGAATAAGGAAAATATTTTGTTGCATAACTATGCTGAAAAACTGTTCTTCAGGAGAACTGTATTTGTAAACAGACATTTGTCATGATTTTCTATAAAACTTTCTAATGAGACTCTTGGTTTGTGATCCATCAATGATTTAGTCTTATGTGACTTTAAGAGCATAATGGATCTGATACTGCACACAGCATAACCAAAAAGTTTATGAAGTTGTAAATATTACAAGCCAGGCATACCATATTTTTATTGGATTATATAGAAGATATTATATCATGCCTGCCTGTACTGCAGATAATGGTAAACACTGCTGTAATTCCTGTATATCCTACTGCAAAGACATCCTTCAGCTCCATTACAAAATATGTTTTAAGAGCTTTAAAAGTAGAAGTATTTCACTCATCTAGAATTATTTACAGTGAACCACTTGGAGGTTTTTTAAAGGTAGTTCTCTCAAACTCACTTCAAAAGAAAGGTTTAAAATCTCTTTTTCACATGCAGAATAAAATTTCTTCCTTCCCAGCTAGGTTCACATAAGCCGATTTAGAGGCAGTGCCCCCCTGTGCAAGTCTTTTTATTGCCAGCAACCTGAAGGCTGGGAAGACAGTGCAAGAGGTCAGCTCCATACACTCAGCATGTAACACTTTCACAGCACGAGATGAACCTATTTAATTACATTCACCCAATTCTTGCTGCTTAGACAGGATACGTACTGTACCCAAAAAAATTCCAAAAGGGAAAGATTAACAGAGACAGCACTCCAAGTAAAAGCACAAAGCCTTTACTCCACATAAGCTTTGTACTGGTGTAGCTGAGTCATTTAGCAGCACTTTCCACCCGACGAGCGCAGCCACATGAGGTGATCCACCTCACTCAACAGAGTGTCAGCACTGCTCTGCTCTGCACACCCACACACCAAAAGATTGATGGGGAGGATCTATCCACATACAAAACAGCACAACTCACTTCTCTGCTGCATAGGAACAGCTGAGTGGAGTGAACCTCTCAATAACCATAGAGCAGCATCCCCTGGCTAGGCTGCCTACACTAGATCATCGTTCCACCTCATTCAGTTGGGCTATGCTATCCCAGAATTTGCCTGTCCTATGGATCTCTCCTGGCTAGTGAGCAGTGAGAAGGTGCAATGCCTTATTAGAAGAATTGCCCCCCAAAATGCTTACTGGACACATAACTGTACCCATGTAACTGCTTTTTACAGGTATGCCTTGTCTGGGCTGCAGGGCAGTGAATTTATAGCATTTCTGTGACACACTGTTTGCTAAACTACATCTGTAACCCAGAGCCCACTGCTGCTTGTATGCTGCTCACCTCCTGGTATCCCAGAAAAGTGTTCTTAGTGTAGACAGCACGGCACACAGAAGCCAAGCTAAGAAGAAAAGCACAAAAATGCAAAGCTTGGCACAGCTCTCCAGTGCTATGGTCCTATGTCCTGTATCTCCAAAGGGAGTTCAGATTTGTAGAATCATAGAACTCATGCACTTCCTAATATCTTTTCGAGCTCTGTATATATGTCTATGCAGTTTTCTAAAGCGAGGGAAGGAAGGAAACTGAAGCAAAGTAGGGAATTTTACCCCATGGCATAACGATGACACCTAGATGACACCTACAGTCCACATCAATGCACTCAACCCTTGGGCAGACGTAAGGACATCTGCTGTCAGCCTGTCTGGCATCAGTGGTGGGACATGGACCTGTGGGACATCAGTCCTGTGCATGGACCTTCCCTGTAGGGGACTGGCCACCATGAAAACAGGTTTGATAAAGAGCAGGGCAGGACTGGGACTCAGTCTCGGGCAGTGGAGGAGAGCCTTCTCCAGAGGGTTCATTCTCCCCTGCCTCTTCCCAGAAGAACTCCTCCACAGGAGTCTGCCTGATCCTCTGCTACAGCCCTGAGCAAGTTCCCACCAGCTCCCATCTCCAGCTCCCTTGCAAGGGGCTCTGTGCTGCACATTCCCATTTCTGCATACTGTCTTCCTGACATCTTCCCCTACTCCCTGTGCTGACCAAAACGTACAGCCCTGACGAAGACAAAGATGTGTGCTGCTTTCTAGAAAAAGCTCTGGGCTGCACTTCCCTCCCTCCTTTAGCCCCAGAATCCGGTGACCCGACGCTGATCTTATCAAGGAACAGCATGTGTGGGGGAAGGAGGGGAGAAGCTCAGCCCCAGACATGCATATCAGCTTCATTTGCCTCTCTGCTTCCCTGCAAATGATAAGTTCGTTCTCCCTAATTTTCTTACCCAGCTCCTCTAGCTCCTTTGTTTCTGACTCTCATAGATCTCCCTCTGCATCCTGCAGGCATCTGCCAGTCACACGCCTGGCTTCTCCTTCCCTCGCTCTTGAGGCTGGTTTCCTCATGGTTCCATGATCTGTGGCTCTGAGGCTCACACCAGCTTTCCCAGCCACTCTTCAGTGCCAGCCAGTTGTGACACAGGGATAGATGGGAATTAATTTCTACAAGTCATGTCAAAATCTGTGGCCAAACAGAAGAGAGAGGTTCCAACCATGTCCCCACTGGCAGGGATAATTCTTATCTCTGTTAAATGTCAGTAAACTCACAAAAACAGGTATCAGTCAAGAAATCCCTCACTGCAAGAAAAGGTTAAATCAGTTTGTGCACAACTCTCCTCAAGATAAGGACTCAGTCCTCATGAATTATGTGGTGTCTAAGCACTTGCAAACTCTGACTGAGACCAGTCCTAAAGTTCAGACTAATATTGAACAAGAATGTTACATTCATAGTTCAATTCTGTTTAAAAGTCTTTCTTTCAGCAAACTCAAACATATTGCCATCAAGTTTTCCCCCATCCTAATGGTTCCCACCTCACAGTCCTCTTCCCTCTCATCAGCTCTTTCACTCCATCTTCTACTGCCTCTCTCTTCCCAGCCTTAACTGCCTCTATTTCAATTCAGTTCTCCACATGCAGGCTTCTCATATACATCTGCCTCTCTTGGAAGTTATGGTTATGTCCCACCTGCATTCAAAGCAGTCTTCTTCCATGAAACAGATTTTCTCATTTTGCTTGAAAATGCAAGAGCCAGCACTTCCAGAGAGATGTGGTTACTAGCCAGTGGAGGTCACTGGCTGATGTTGCTGCTGAGCCCCTCTCCATCATTTTTGAAAAATCATAGATAACAGGAGAGGGAAGACTGCAAGAAAGCCAGTGTCACTCTAGTCTTCAAAACGGGCAAAGAGGACACAGGCAACTATAGGCAAAGGCAATGGATCAGCTCATGCTGAAGGCCATGTCTAACTAAATAGAAGAAAAGAAGGTTATCAGGTTATCAGAAGTAGCCAACATGGATTTACCAAGTGGAAATCCTGCTTGACTAATCTAACCTTCTACAAAGGTGCGACCAAATGAGTTGATGAAGGGAGAGCAGTGGATGTCATATACCTTAACCTCAGTAAGGCTTTTGATACTGTCTCCCATAATATTCTCATAGGTAAACTCAACAAATGTGAGATAAATGATTGGACTGTGAGGTGGTTTGTTAACTGGCTCAACAACAGAGTTCAGAGGGTTGTGGTCAGCAGCACAGAGACAAGTTGGAGGCCTGTGGTCAGTGGTGTTCCCCAGGGATCAGTACTGGGGCCACATTTTTCAATATTTTCATCAATCACCTGGAAAAGGGGATAGAGAGCATCCCCAGCAAGTTCGCCAACGATACAAAACTGGGAGTGGTGGCTGACAAACAGGAAGGCTGTGCTGCCATTCAACCAAGATCTTGACAGGCTGGAGAGCTGGGCAATTGTGAATCTCATGAAGTTTAATAAGGACAAGTGTAGAGTCCTGCAGCTGGGGAGGAATAACACCAGGCACCAGTACAGATTAGGGGTCCCCCTGCTAGAAAGCAGCCCCATGGAGAAAGACCTTGGAGTCCTAGTGGACAGTGAGTTGTCCATGGGACAGAAATGTGCCCTTGTGGCCAAGAGGGCCAATGGGATCCTGGGGTGCATTAAGAAAAGTGTGTCCAGCAGGTCTAGGGACTTCCCCCCTCTACTCTGCCCTGGTTCTTCTCCTCCTCTACTCTGCCCTGGTGAGACCACACCTGGAATACTGTGGCCAATTTTGGGCTCCCCAGTTCAAGAGAGACAGGACCTACTGGAGAGAGTCCAACAGAGAGCTATGAGAATGATTAAGGGACTTGAATATCTCTCCTACGAAGAGAGACTAAGAGAACTGGGGCTGTTTAGTCTTGAAAGGAGACGGCTGAGAGGGGATCTTATTAATGTATATAAATACCTGAGGAGTGAGTGTTGAGAGGAATGTCCAGTCTCTTCACAGTGGTGCCCAGTAACAGAACAAGGAATAATGGGTATAAGTTAGAACATAGGAATTTCCACCTCAACATGAGGAGAAACTTCTTTAGGGGATGGAGCACTGGCACAGGGTGCCTAGAGAGGTTGTGGAGTCTCCTTCTCTGGAGACTTTCAAAACCTGCCTGGATGTGTTCCTGTGTGGCTGCCCTAGGGGATCTCGCTCTGGCAGGGGAGTTGGACTAGATGATCTCTAGAGGTCTCATCCAACACCTAACATTCTATGATTCTATGATTCTATGATTCTACAATCCTATGTCAGCTCACTAGTCAAGTCTGATGAGGCATTTAGGTCCTTATAATGCTGAGATTACATCCCAGCTCCACAATCACGTTCCAACTGTATACCAAGGTAAAGCCCCGACACCCACCAGTTTTCATCCACCTCTCCTAATCACACAGTTTGTTTTTTGTGGGACAGAAACTTGCCATGGAGATCACAGAGGACCCACATCCCGAGTCTGGACAGCTGAAAAACTAGAAGTCTGAAGCGAGCCATAGAGCTCATCTCTACATCAGCTCAGAGGCAGCTACGGGCAGCAGATGGGATGCTGGTGCCCAGCCTCAGTGCTGGTGCATTTGCCTGCAAGCAGTACCTCCCATCATGACTCGCGGTTGTGATTCCAGCAGAAAGACCTGCTCAGTCTCAACTAAAGACATGCTTGGTATGGGCAAAAACTTTAGAGATTAAAATGTTACAGATGTTTTTTAAACTGCAGTGCTTAACAGGCTTCTGACTCGACCCATCATGGGAATATTTCGTAGGTGGTGATAGATGCAGCTGCCTCTGACACAACAGCAGCATCTGCCCTACATTCAAGTCCCTATTGCAAACTGTGATAGCACCAGAACCTTTCTAAACAAATTTGCCATTATTTTTTACATTAAAAAGCCACTAAGAATTTTTTTCCTTATCATTGCTGGAAAGAAACAAATTCTTTTGTCTGGCATTATAGAAAAGATAAATAAAACTAAATTAGCCAAAGGCAAATACTTGGCATGGAAATTCTTAGCCCAAACATTAAAAGTTTGGCTAACTAGTAAAGAACTGAAAATTGACTAATGTCTAAAGCTTGTGCTCCCAAATCCACCTATAATGCCCACAAGACAGAATTGGACTGAATTAGCTGTGCCAAAGCCAAACCAAGGCTCCTTTCTAGCAAAGACAAGCTCTTAGTTTATCAGTAGATTAAAGAAAAAAGAAAGAAAAAATGCAGACAATCCACATTCAAGGACTGTGAAAACAACAATCGAATCTTGGTAGTTTCAGCACAGAAGTGAACAGACTGCAACATTTCCTTAAGAAGAGATTCACTTTCTGATTCAATGTCACACTTCTACATAGAGAGCACAGAAAGCACAAGCTAGATCCTTGGAAAATGTGTCATTTAAAAAAAGAAAATATGATCCATAACTGAGGTTTTGTTTCTACACTGAAATAAATCAGAGCATTCATAATTGGGTCTGGCTTAAAAAAAACCCACTTTGTTATGCTCCGTAAGTCTTTCGTTATCTGAGTTGGCACAATGGCCAGTTATCCCAGTCAGAAAATAGGAGGGTCAATTACAGCTTTCTAATTCAATAGGAAGCTCTCTTAGAAGTAAAATATCTTGTTTTGCAATTTCCATTAAAAATATTTTTATCTAAAAGCTATGAAGGGATTAGGAAAGAATAAAACATGGTTCACTCCTGCCTCTCACAAAAGCCAGTGGCAAATATTCCACAAACTTAAGTAAAACCTGTTGGGTTTCCTAATCCATCAACAGCTGAATTTTGTATCTGTCTTCCACTGATAAAATATTCACATTCAGGACATAAAAGCAAATGGGTCAAGAACCTGCAGCTTGGAGAGCCTGAGATATTTCCCTTTTCACAAAGCATTTGATATCACAGACACAGAAAAAGCTTCAGAAATAATGAAACAAAGATAGCATCAACAAAAGTTAGGATTTTCATGAATGAAATCCCTACAGTTTGAAGTCAGAAGTAGCCTAAAGTTACTCTTCTAACTTATTAGTTCTTCTAATAAAAAAAAATCTTTTATAAGAAATCTGATATCTTTATATGGGATACATATTCTGGCAGACAACAATGCTATTCAAGTATAATAAAAGCGCTAGCTTTCACTATATTGCTAAAAATCTGGGCACTAGGTAAATATTGGCAATGAACAGCTCTCAGTTGCTCTAAACAAGCTGGGCTGGATACCGTCACCAGTATCATGATGCTCTGACACATGTGCACAGACAAGTTACTTCCATTACCCAAAGCATCTAGTATCTGTGAAGAGCAGCATGTGATCTGCCAGCCTCCTCACACTTCCCAGTCATTTCTCTTATAAATATGACCTCTTCTGAAATATCTGAGTAAATTACATCTGTCATGCCCTGAGCTTCAAAAAACTATGTCTCTGAGAGTATGTTCTTATTTTACAGCACATTAATGCCACATGTTAGTGTCCTTATGAATCTTCTAGTTTTGCCCATCATCTATAGGGTATCTATTTTAAGTTAATCCACCCACCACCTCACATTACCTTTTCCAGCTATAAACATCTCCCAAAGACCCAGCTCTTCCAAATGTCCAGTATCTACTTTCCATTACATACAATAAAGGGCCACTTGTCCTTCTGATGGTCCTCCTCTCTCTTTCTCTCTGGCCTTCTGCAGCTTTTCCATCACAGCTTTGCTTATGTATTGCTCTGATTTGTCTTTGAGGAGGGATAAAGATGAAACACGATGCTGTAATCAAGACACTGGAACAAGATTCATGAGATACCAGATCCGGAGTTCACCACAGCCTTCCAGTGTGGCTGGAGGAGAAGCATTATTTTTGATGGAATCCAAGTACTATCAAGTCAACAGCAACTCTCTTCACTAACTTTCCCTGAAGGTCTTCTCCAGTGAATTTCCACTTCTTTAGGGTTTCTGTCCTTTTCATCTTAGAGTCTGTGTAGTCTGCAGCTGCTACAGAGAAGAGATCTGGTTCTTACCTAATCCAGTGCAAGAGGATCTTTTCATAGATCCCACTGTGATAATGTGACTACTGTTAAACCTAACTAATCAATGATATCTGCAAATACGTAGGTACCTATAAAATTGTCCATATTTGATATATTCACTTCTTCCCACCCCTCAGTTCTTCTGAAAATCTTATCCTGTAAATACCCAAACACAAGAACAATTTAATACGCTATCAGGCACGCCAGAATCCATGGGACTACTCAAATGGTTCCCTGCAAAAGATTATGGTTGGACTGCACATGGCTGAACTGTGTGTAAGTAACAGAAAGAAATATATATATTTCACATACTTACCTACTGATACAGCTTTTATTGCAACCTAGGAGCTGAAGAGAGAAGACTATAGAAACATATTCACTCTATCAAGAGATTGAGATTTCTCAGATGATCCACAAAGTACAAAATATGAATGTCTGAATTAGCTAGCAGTTCAGAAATATCGATTTTAAGTTGGCTTAGAGAGACTTCAGCCTGAAATGTATTGACTGCAATTTGTCTACAATAGGCTAATAATATCCTGAAACCTCTAAACTCTTCTTTTTTGCGTTTTTGTGCATGCCAAGGAATCTACTAAATGTCTTCTTCATTTTCTCCTCCTCCTTTTCTAACCTGTCGCCAAATCACCAACGATCAAATGAACCGCAACAGAGAACGTAGCTGGTATTTCATTGTTAATGAGTTAGACTGTTCATGTTCGGTATTCATAGGTATTCTATTAACACTAAAGATGTGATTTTGGCATTAGCTCTTCTGGTTTTAAGATCCTTAAGTACTGTAATGTATAAGTAAAAACATTAACTACAGGGTGCTGAGAAACATTTCTAGCACACAAAGGAAATGACTGACTTCAAGTTAGAAAAAACCTCTCTGGCAAGAAGCAGTGACTGCTTGTAGAATTTTATGTAGTGTTTTACTGTCTGTCCCTTTTGCAACCACAGGAAGACAGCAGACTTTCTAATGCATCTTAACAGCAATACCATTTTAATGAATGTATTAAATAACTACATTAGTGTACTGCAATTTGCTACATTATTTTCAACCGTACAAAGTCACAGTTCTTTTCAAAAACAAAAACTTGGCACCCAACTGCTAATTAGCCATCTAGAAGGCATACTCTTCCGACCTTCTGTCAGATTAAGTTTTCTAAACTGCTCCTACTGCATCCATCTTTCTGTGGCTCATAGTTCAGTTATTTAGCTTACTTTTTTTTCCATAGAAAATGAATTTGTTTTCTGTGTCATAGCATTTTTCTCTTTTTAGCACTAGCACATTATATTTTTTAAAAAAAAATGTTTATGTAATGCGCTATTTGCATCTTTAATATGTTTTGTTTATTTTAAAACCCAAGCGCTGAGCACGCACATTACCGATGCAAAAAGCACAGTAATGAACAGGCCTTTATTTGTCAGCTGAAATAATGCGTGCATTCAACCAGATTTTTCCTTTTAAATTAGAAATTAGAAAGTTAAATGTATATGCTAAAACCAGCTATAACAAAAAGATGAGGGATGACTCTAGTGCACTCATTTCCATTTTGAATGCCCTAAATGTTCACATAAGACTTCTTAAAGTGCCTGTATACCTAAACCTTACTGAAATTTTTGTGATACCTTGGGTGCGTAGCTCTAGGAGAACACTTTTAAACTCAGGATTTTAGTATTAATTTAATTTCCAGCCAGAACCTTGAGCTAAGCAGGTTATGGAGTTCAAATGATAGTAATACATTTTTTAAAAAAATTGTCAGTGACCTGGAAAACTGTGGAATTTCATAAAAATCTTAGTCCAGGCGTGAGATATTATTTACCCAGCACAGTAATTCATGCCAGATCATCTGCTTTCAATAATATTTTAATGTTAATTTTATAGTTTGCATTATTGTATAATGTTAGAACTTTCCTCAAATCATCTTGTCATGTTTGGCTTTTTGATAGCTTCATACAAGCCCACAACAAATACAATATACATACCCATACATACAAGACACATATTCATGGAGATAAGATGTGGAAAGATTACTAACGTATAGACACGATTACATCTGTCAGTTCAAAAGATTTTTCATTTAAAGCAATTAAATAATACTAATATAGCATGCAAAAAAATACAGTGCAACAGTTCTTGGTATTTTTACACTAAATGTGATAAAAGGGTACAGTCCTTGATAACAAAAACCTTGGTCCTGTGGAGACAGAGAGGAAAATTCATGCTAGATTACTGATGGTCTGATTCTGAAGTCATGGGACACAAAGTTTCATTTTTCAAAACCTAGTGGAGACTCTCCATTAGCCCCACCAGACTTTGGGTCAGACTCTTAAAAGCATATGACTGCCTACAAATGCATTGTGCAGATGCCTGGCACATTGCTAAAAAATCAAATATCTCTTCATATGCAGAACGCCAGAGCTTCAAGATATATAAGAATAAGAATGTACCAGGTGATGCTAAGAAACCTAGATCCATACAACCATGTCACTATGAGATGTCCTGCAGGACATCTAATAGTCATGCAAAACACCTTCCTACCGACAACAGTTTTCTGACAGAAAGTGTACACACTCACTGACAATGTGCCCAGCAACCTGTTCCCATGGGACATTTAAACGCTGCAGGCGTTGTCCACTTCCAAGCAACCAAGCATCTGTCCAGGGCGTCTGAAGGCAGTGGAGCTGGCAACTGTGATGATGAGGCTTTTGAGTGAGTAGTGCCTCCAGCCCTGCAGTCTATGATGGACTGAATCTTTCTCATCAAAGCATTGCATTACATTGAAAAAAATGATCAACAAATCACTGAATCATAGAATCACAGAATGTTAGGGGTTAGAAGGGACCTCTAGAGATCACCTAGCCGAACCTCCCTGCCAGAGCAGGATCACCTACAGTAGGTCACACAGGAATGCTTCCAGGTGGTTTTTGAAAGTCTCCAGAGAAGGAGCCTCTACAACCTCTCTGGGCAGCCTGTGCCAGTGCTCTGTCACCCTCACAGTGAAAAAGTTTCTCCTCATCTGGAGGTGGAACTTCCTATGTTCTAACTTACACCCATTAGTCCTTGTCCTATTACTGGGCACCACTGTGAAAAGACTGGACCTTCCTCTTGACACTCACTTCTCAGATATTTGTATACATTAATAAGATCCTCTCTCAGCCTTCTCTTTTCAAGACTAAACAGCCCCAGTCCTCTCAGTCTCTCTTCATAGGAGAGATGTTCAAGCCCCTTAATCATCCTTGTAGCTCTCCGTTGGACTCTCTCCAGTAGCTCCCTGTCTCTCCTGAATTGGGGAGCCCAAAACTGGACACAGTATTCCAGGTGTGGTCTCACCAGGGCAGAGTAGAGGAAAGAAAAAAAAAACCAAAGAGGAAGAGAAATGGAAAAGGAACAGCCCACCAGTTAGCCCAAATGTCAGCATTTGTCTTTGATGTGCTCAACATCGTTAGAAATCCAAGAAAATCTGTCCAAAGTTTTTTTACATCAGGCCATTTCTACTCCATTAGGTATGTTCATTTTCCTCTTGTGTACCAAGAAATGACTTGGACTTTCACTACAAAACTAGTAACAAAAGAAAATGCTTCAGGTTATTTACAAGAGCAAACAAAAAGGACCCAAAAAAACAACACAGGAAAGAGCTTTCAGAAGTGGAGGCTCGTGACTTTCCAGGTGGTGGTCAGAAAGTAACTTAATTATACAGGAGTCCTTACAGCAGCTTTGGACATGATTGCTTCTGTCATTCAGTTAAAGACTTGGGGGGGGGGGAGGGAAAGCAGTCAAATCGTTTATTTCATTGTAGTTTCTAACAGGATTTTCTCAAACAACAGATTTTTCTCGCCAACTGTATTTGGTAACCAAGCAGGAGCAAAATCAAATGTCCTTCCCGCAGGTCACAAAAATATAGACTGATTCAGGCAAATATTAGTCTCAAGCTTCTTTCTTAGAAGAAGCTTTGGATCTATACTCTTTGGTCTTAAGTGCATTAAGAGGTCTGTTTTCATATACCTCTTTTTCTTGATTAAGAAGTCATACTTAATTGCAATTTTCTTCCACCCTGCTTCAGCAGCAGCTAGGGCAGAACAAAATCCTTTATTCAAGAGGGCTTCCCAGCAGTGCTGTTGCTTCAGCCCCATAATTCCTCCCCCAAGATGCCCCCAAGCCTCTGCTTCACAGTCGTGGCTTTGCTCGTGCAGACAGCCGGTGAAGGGCAGTGGATACCTGGCAGGTGCACAGATCTCAAGACCCTTTTTCCCACAAAATGCTGTTTTTTCAAATAGTGTCGTTCCCTCCTGTGTAACAGTTTGTACTCTGCATCTTTAAAAGTAGGCTTGTAAAACTGAAAAGATTTTGTAACCAGGATTAAATATCCACTACCTTTAATTGCTGCACAATTAAAATAATAATGGTAGGCTTTTTTGACTAAACAAATAAAAATGAACATTTAATTGAACATTTCATGAATGTTTCATATCAATCAGGAAATAAAAAAACTCTTGAATTTTTATTGCAGTATTTGCTTGTGTTACTAAGACTTCTTTAAGGCATCAACAAGTGTAACAAACCCATTTATTTACAGCAGGCTTACCCTCACTAGGATTGAAGGGTGCACAGGAAAACAGAAAATGTTCTTTGGGATGTCTTAATAAAAATGCATGCAAATAATAGGGAAAACAAGAACAGCAGCATATAACAGCAGAAAACTTCTGAAAGAAGCCTAAATTGTTGCTGGCGGGTTTTTCCCCTAGTTAAATAGACAGGTGAAAATTCCCCTTTAGGAAAGGGAATGCAGGGTTTTGAAGGAAAATTATTGCACAGGCTGGTTTCCAAAAATACTGTGGCTAGAAAACATAATTAAACGGCAAGTATGTGAATAACAAAAGTTGAAATCCCCAAGAGTAATGAGATTCATTTGATAATTGTATAAAAGCAAGATAAATTTTGTCCTTTTAATTTCTCTGACCATTGAGGACACAGCTTGATGGACAGCTTTCCAATAGCACCTTGATCTAAGCAGTGACTGCTCTGAGGTCACTGGATAATTTGCAAGATTTTATTTCAGATGGATAAACCCCCCAAACCAGCTCACCAGGCAGTCACAGTAAACATATGTGTTCATACTGGGAAAATATAAGGGGAGAGAAAGTAAACAAAAGTGAAAGGACAGGTTTCGACAGACATAAAGTACAGGTTTTATTTCCTTTTTTTTTTTTGTTTTCTTTATTAGGGATGCTTAGATTCTTGTGCAGCCACATGATTTTTAATGCCGAAGAGCTAAAAAATACAGCAAATGAACAAGGCTTGCAAATAACATCATGAGCTGGGGTGGCCCTGAGATGTTCAGTCTGCTCAGCTGACAATCTCTCCAAAAAAAATGCAATTTAGCTCCTGGGAAGACATCCCTGTTAACACAGCCATATTGTAACTTGCCATGTGGTTCATATAATCAATCTGAAATGTAAATGATAGGCAAGACCCCTACGTGCCATATCTTCCCCTGCAGATATGTAAAGAAGAAGAAAACAGAACTCACCATTATTCACCAGGACATGGAGTGGACAATTCTTTGCTTTAAATCGCTGCACAAATTGCCGTATAGACTTCATGGAAGCCAAATCACAGTATAAAAACTCCACTAAGAGAGAAGAGATGAACAAAACCAGAGATAAGTCAGTAACAATAACCAGAGTTAGGTCAGCTACAACACAGATAAACGGACATCAGCAATGACTCCTGTAATAATGTTACCAGGAAAGTAAAGATTCTAAAAATAAACCAGGCTATTGAAAATTATGGATGAAGCTGGTCTCAGAAGGTTCCTTCCTTCATTTCTATTTTTTAAGGTATTGATTCTTCACAGAGCAAAAATGAGGAATGCTGCTACCAGGAGGTAGAGGAGTGTATCAATTCTATGATTCTATGATAAATTCGAGCAAATATGTTCCAATCCTACTGTTTTTTCTACTGCTACAATTTAGGAAGAGGGGCTACAGCTCTTCAGTGTCGAGATGATCAAGACATCTCAGAAACCAAATGGTGATAGGAGAAGCCACATTGGATACCACAAGATATCCTTGTGTTTCTGATGCCGAATACACTGAGTGCCTGTGATCTGAACAGTGTGACAACAGGTTACAAACTAAAACTTTATTGAAGCAGTAGGAAAGGTGGGCAACAACATGCGCATAAGGTGAACACCAAATCACTGAGAGCAAACATGACATCGTAAGTGATGCCACAGCTCCAGTGGACATCCCGGGACACTCGGTGTTGGCCAGGTCACTTGGCAGACACATCCAGACACATCAGTGCCTTTTGACTGTGAGTAAGAGTCATGACACCCCTTGTCTCCAGCAATGGCAGTGTGGCTGGGGAGGACCATACCTCACACAGATACTGTGGGCAGCATCCCACCTACAGCACCAATGTCGGTCAAGGGGCAGAGGTGAGGGGGTCGGCAGTCTGCCTACACCAGCGATACTAGTCAAGGGGCAGGGTCTCAGTGCCTCAAAATACATTTAACACTGATGTTTTTACTTCTAAGAAAACATGTCTCTAACAAAAAACATCCAACGCATTAGTGAGCCATTGACCTTCACTAGAACACTATAAAATTAATTAATTAAAATTAAAAAAATTACTTAAATCTTCCAGTGTGGTGGAAACTTATTGAGCAATGATTGATCACTGCTCATGAGAAAGCCTTTAATCAAGCATTTAAATACTAACTGCCCAACTTGAGGAGGTGAGCTCAAGGACAAATATAAATCCCATTTAGTGAATCCAACAGGTGGTATTTGTTCTGGGCCTTTCACTCAGAACAAACAGGACCCTCCAGACAATGACATATTGAGTGCAGCCCTGTCGTGATAATAACTCGACTGTGCTTGGATGTCTGTCCAACGTCTCAGGCGACTGTGGACCTTATGGATCATGAAACAGTGCACGTCTGCGCTTGGTGCAAATTCCAGAACTTGCATACACTGGGCATGTGAGTTGCTTGTGACTGAGTATAAAGGTGGGAAAGCTCCGGGACCGGAGCCTCAGAGCCTCACCTACAGGGGGATGCACCGTGTAGGACTTTTCCAGTTACTGAGAGACCCTGGCACCAGCTGCAATGGCGCTTCCAAGTTGAAGTGTAGGCCTGGATGATGTTACTGAGGTGGTAATTGGTGATGTATATTTTTCTTAATCACTGTTATGCTTTGCAGTAATGAACTGATGGATGCATCTCTAGCTGGTACAATTTCCTTTTATTATATTGTCTATTAATCTCTTTTATTATATTGTATGTAATAAACTCCATTTATTTTTACATTTAATTTGGAGTTCATTTTTACTTGGTATCCAGCCATTCAGCAAAACACCCAATAACTTTAAACCCATCAAGTCTCAAAATTCTCCTCTTGTTGCAGTTCAGCTTTCACGCCCTGACTGTCACAGCACCGCTTCATCAATTGCCTTGCCTTGCATGACACCCACCATCAGGGTTGTGAAGTGAAAACAAGCGGTTCCCACACCATGCACAACAGCAGTAGCTATGCCCACATACACAAGACAAATTCTTTAGAAACTCTGCAAAGGGGAAAAAGAAAGAAAATTGCGTCCTCATCCACCTAAATTAGCCTTTTAGACAGTATACATATCACATTCCAGGCTTCTGGTTTGTCTCAGCATCAGCTATGTTAGTGCAGGTGTTATTCTCTCTTCTGGTTTCCTCAACGTCGTGGTGGGACTCCAAACCAGCTAACTGTTGCCAACTCCATCCCATCCAGACCCAGTACACCAAGGCTCTGAGGTGGATTTGCCTGAACCTCTTCCATGAAATGAATTTTCTGAGAAAAAACAAAACCTCTTTCAACTTGAAAAAGTCAGTACCAAGCAACCTCTGGTGACTAAGTGCAGAAGAAAGAAAGGTGAAAGTTGTACAACACATGCTCCCCTTGCTCACTGTATCTTTGCAGGGTCAGTCATAGAATCATAGAATGGCCTAGGCTGGGAGGGACCTTAGAGATCATCTAGTCCAACCTCCCTGTCATGGGCAGGGACATCACCTCTCGACTAGACCAGGCAACACATGGGGACCGAGCGGGAATCAAACCCGCAACCTCGGTGTTATCACTGTTAGCACTGCGCTCAAACCACTGAGCTAACCAGCCCCCTTACTGTCCAGTTTGATTTGAACTAACTCCCAGATTTCTTGAGCTGTGTCAACCTCTGCAGAGACAGCCTGTCCCCAGGACAGCTTTGGCCACCATAGTTGAGGACTGGGGCTCTAGATCCACTCTGTATTTTCCCCTCTCCCCTCCTTCTTCCCACTTCATGGCCTGTAGGCTGCTCCTCTGTGCTCCACAGGAAGGACCAGCCACTCTCTTCCTTGGACATGGCTTCCCCTACCTCTTCTTATGACAGAAACAGCCTTTAAAAGAAGATATATATGTGAAGATATATAAAGATATATAAGGAATATAAAG
The DNA here is from genome assembly GCF_000703405.1 of Apaloderma vittatum. NCBI lineage: Eukaryota > Metazoa > Chordata > Aves > Trogoniformes > Trogonidae > Apaloderma > Apaloderma vittatum. Next base: position 106,798 of record NW_009727633.1, on the reverse strand, counting down.
ACGTAGTTTGTCACACACAGCCTTTGTGGACAGGATCATTAAACTATTGGGAAAACAGGCTCCAACACAGACTGCAGGAAGAAATCTTTCCTCTTATTCTTTTGCCCAGTCCACTGGTGATGTTCACCAAACTGTTTCATCCTGTCACAACTGAGGCTGCAAACTATAATGCCTCTTTATAATATATCTGTACAATAAGAGTTTAGGAAGGTCTGCAGGCACAACAGCAAGATAAATAACAAAAGACAATTATTGCTGTTATTAAAATCCTTTATAGGCGAACAGTTACTTCATTTGCTTTCAGTTTTACAGTATGTCACTTTAATAACCCTTATATATTTTGAACCTAGACTGTAGTAGCCCTCTGAAATTGTCTTACTGAATTTATATGTGTGGTTTTTTCCATTTATTTATTAAGAATGCTTAGATTCAAGTTTCAAGATAGCATAAATACATTTTTTTCAAAATGGCTGTAAAGTCACACCATATCAACAACACTGACCCATCGATAACACTGGACACCTTCTTGAGTTCCCTATAGACCTCCAGGAGGTCTGCAATTTTGTTTAGTTTCACTGATGTCCTGCATCTGGAGGTGGTAAGGAAATGCTCAGTAACTCCTGTAAAAGAAAGTTGTTAAGGTCATTCCTCTTGCGGTTTGGCAGCTATATAAAAACACATGAATGGCACTGTAATTGCTCAGCTACATGAAGCCTGGCCATACTAACTTATTAGTAACTAGTGCAAGAATGAATGGAGTAAGAACCTAGGAAAAGCTTTATGCTGACTCCGCTTGTTGCTCTACTTCTCCAGGCAGCTCATCAAGGAAAGAGATTAGAGAAACCATGAGCAGCTTCTTAGGAGGCAGCCGCTCACACTGTCAGTGGAGGAGTCCCTTTTAATACAAAATATTCATCTTGGCACAGAAGGCACTGGAATTTCATTAGCTGCAGTATTTTGTGGCACAGTGCAGGGTCCAACCTCTTCTTCATCACACATATGGTCTGTGGAAACACTATTAACTCTCCTGGTTTTTGCAAATGTCACTGTATGTGCAAGAGAGACAGGCCCCTGAGAATGTTCACTACACTAAATTCTTAATCTCTTCTCTCATCTGGCATTGAAATTGTCCTTTTCTTCATTGTCAACAACAATGGTGGTTAGATAACCAGTGTGCTAAGGCGAGGGCTTTTCGGCCTGACTGTTACAATCTCATTCTTCCTGGGAATTAATTTATTGGTACATCTGTCTGATTTCCCCTCCCTTAATTATGTAGTTTTGCAGAGCAAATGCTGTCCATCGTTATGACTGTATAGCGCCCAGACTAATTGCACCCTAGGCCAAGGCTATCAATACTAAGCTTATTTATTTGCTTACTTGGAAGCATGTCATCACATTCAGTGTTTGTAAAGCGCTTGCCATCAAAAGTTCAGAACGTGCTTTGGAAAGGAAAACAACAAAACAACAAATGAACCCCAAAACTTTTCTTTTTGCTCACAGGGCAGAAACACTAATGGCCAGAGCCCTTGTTTGTGCTTATTCGTGCACAGCAGCTCCTTGCTGGGGAGGTGGATTCACTGGCACAAGGGCTGCACCGACCGAGGTGCTGTTCCACTTGAGAAAGGGCCAGAACATGGCTCCAAGTTCTGCACTGGCAGAGCCTTGAACAGAAATCAAGTTTTCTTCTTTGTCCCATGGTCTGAGTATTTCATTTTTTCTGAACAGTGTACTAAGAATTACACAGTTAGAAACTAAAGACAATGGCTCATTTCTAGATTATTTTTAAGCACGCTCAAATATACTAAGCATGTGAATTCTTTTAATGCGTTTATTAACTAAGACCAGTGTTTAATAATGTGAGCAAACGACCAAACCTGAACTTGAACTAGCAATGTGAGTTGAACAATATCTCACAAACAATGGCAAAAGTGTTTCTATACAGGATAAGTGTGAGTAAAAAGAAAATGTAAAATAACAGCAAGCAAACTGAAACATGCCAAAATTAATATTTAGATACGTTACTTTTTATCTTTTTTGTACCACTAGACTTTCAATTATTCAAGTATCTAATAACTGATAACAGTGGTCATTCTGATTTTGAGTGAAATAATAGGCTTTCAAAGCTAACTGGTTCCTTTGGTTTTCTGTATGCTATTAAGAACAAAAATGGGGAGTAGAATGTATATACAGAATACCTGCAGCTAATGTTACTGAAATACTATAATTTCTAACTACATGCCATTTTATCTTTCCTTCTCCTACACTACTCCTTTCCTTCAGGTACTTCTATAATGATAGACACGCCCCTATTTCTTCTACTGGATGTGTCCCCTGTTCTTATCTAAATAATCTTTCCAATGAAAGAAAGTAAATATATAATTGTCAGACACTGGCTAAAATACTCACTGCTAAAAATATTTTACTATTATTTTATTGTAATTTGAAGACTCGGTTGTCAGAAACTTATTAGCTAACAAAATACAAAAGGAGCATCATTTCCCAAAAGACAGCTAGAGTTACTTATGCCATTATCCAAATATGAAAAGATATATATATGATGGTGCTACAGTTGCTGCTTTGCCTGATTGCTTTCTTTCAAACATGTATCTGCCTGGTGCAGCACCTTTTCAGTGATGGAGAAGTTGGTAGAATGTTTTTCAGGCATCTCCTCAAGATGCCCATAGAGATGGTGCAAAGCTATGCTGGCTGACCGCCCATGCCACTGCTGAGCGCCTGTGCCTGTTCCTGCACTCTGCACCCTCCACTCACTTGGTCATGATAACTACAGTCAGAGGACCTGAAGCACCGATTTTTGGTGGCTCTCTGAGAGCTTTCTGACACCACAAACCCCACGGGAGCCAAGAAGAGCCCCAGTGTTAGAAGAGCCTAACAGCCAACTCAGTTGACTCTGGTTGTCCATTTCTTCTGTGTTCAGATCACAGGACAAAAAAAGCATGAAATGTGGAGCCTGATATGGAAGGAAGATTTAAACCCAAAAAGAATAGACAGTTATTTCAGTGAATGATCAGGAACTGTAACTTCTGAGGTGTTCACTGATCAGCTGAACACAGGAAAATGTAATGTTTGGCCTCCTGCAAAGACTGCAACTTAGGTTCAATTTAGATCAGATTAAAATGAGATGAAAGCCACCTACCAACAACCACTTTTTGTGTATTCAAGTCTAACTTGTCATCTTCAAATTATATTGGACAGCTACAGCTCCACTTCAGCAGAAATCTTAACTCAGAGTCAACTTGCTTTTATTACTTATGCTAGAACAGTTTTTCATCATGCTTTCACTATCTTTGTGGTGGTTTTGGTTGGCTTTCCTACAGATGTCTGAACACCTGCTGGACAACGAGAAGTGGTAAATTAATTCCTTGCTTTGCTTTGCTTTGATTTGCTTGCACACATGGCTTTTGCTTTACCTCTTAAACTTTACCTCAATTCAGGAGTTTTCTCACTTTTACCCTTCCAATTCTCTCCCCCATCGCACCAGGGGCAAGTGAGTGAGCAGCTGCCTGGAGCTGAGCTGCCGGCTGAGGTTAAACATCAACAGTGTTAAAAACATGAGCAGGGGATCCATTCTAGGGAAAGCTGCAACTCTGCCCAGCATCACAGGGAACTAAGAACTCACAGTTCAGGGTGGAGAGAGGACTACGGAAAGGATTGCTTTGCCTGTTCCTTCTTGCCACGCATCTATCTAGTATCTGAAGATACCACCAAGAAGATTTACTTCTCCAGCAAGGCATGAGGAATGGTTGCTGGACAGATAATAAAAAATGGTGCTCAGTAGTCACATATTCATACTCTAAAACATGTTGCAAAAGCTCCACACTGTTCTCCAGCTGCCGTATTTTCACAGGGTGAACCGAAGAATTTGGCCTTTTGTCTGCTACTCTGCCTCACAGAGTTATATTTTAGCATCCACACAGCAGCAAGGAGAGATGTTGTCTTGCTTATAAAAGAACTGAGTATGCTTCTGAGCACCTGGACAGTGCAACAGATATGTTGTTTATCAAACAGCACTCTTAATGAGGCAAATATCTACCATCTGATAAATGCTGCATGGCAAGGTGGCAGGTGGAAATTAAGTGGAGCAAACCCCAGGAGAGAAAAAGCATGAGCTGGGAGGAGAAGACAGAAAGCAATACTGACTCGAGGCTCCTTCCTTTCTGTCAGCACGCTGCCCTTGCTGACACTAACAAACTGGGTTTGATTGGTCCAGCCTTCAGAGACAAGCTTGGTCTCAGCCTTCTCCTGTGGTCCTCTCTCCCCAAAACAAGGTGTCCCAAAATCAACCCATCTTTCTCAGCCAGGTCTGCTCATCCGCTTACACATCTTCCAGCCAAAACAAAAGTCATTCTCAATCAGATCAGGGCTGCCAAGAGAGGGGAATGAACTTCTAACCAGCTGGAAATTCTGACCAGCTGAACTCAAAACTGCGGTTGTTATATGACAACACTGACTTGAGTGAGTATAAAATGCAAAAGTAGTTCTAGGCTGTTAACACAAACCTTTATTATTATATCAACAAGGGTTGTGCAGAAGCACATGAGTCCTCATCCACAGAACATAATTCCTTTTAACAGAATTTTCTTACGTTGTCCAGGACTAATAAAAGGGCTGTGATGCAAGTTCTGCTCAGATGTGCATGATGACAAACACTGCATGCTATTCAGGACTATAAAATGCTTACTTTAAAAGGACTTCTAGGAAAAGAAACAAAATGCTACAGGTAAATAAGGTGTGTACCTACCAATTGCATACTGAGCACAATGAGACACAGTCATAATAAATGCATCAAGCACAGCATCTCCTCTTTATGATGAGCGCCTGCCCTTATGCACTTGATGACCTCTCTGGCTTCTACACCACAAGCACTCCAGAATCTCCCCCATTCTGCATTAGCAGCCAAGATTCACAGGAATTACATATTAAGCTGATTAACGCACAGAAAATCCTAGTACGTGCATTCATACTTATCACACCGATTGACCCTTAATTCCAGCTGTGGTTATGGTGACAGTTTGGAGAACTTTGACTCCTAATCCTTCAAACTATTTTAAGTATGTGACTGTGGACCAAAATGTTGGCTGTTGCCTGTTAGGCATCTTGCAAGTTTCTCTCAGTCTTATCTTCTGTCTTTTATCAGTCTAAATAATTTTTGTGGCACTTTTTCAGATCACTGATCTTTCAGACTGTTATTAGAAATAATAAACGAAGGCTAACCCTAGCACAAATTTACTGTTCAAGCCAATGCTTGTAATATGCCATTGAAGAAAAAGATGGAACACATCCATCTGGCAAAGCTTGCGAGTGCAGTGTCACAGATCAAAATAGTGAGCATATTTAAAGATGCACGGTTTGGGTATAGTCATTAAAAGATACACTCACAACTTTACTTAGCCCAGTTTGTCACAAGCCTTCCAGCAAGCAAGCAAGAGCACCTAAATTCAGATGCTCCTTCTTTGAGTCATCCATTCTAGTGCCACTAACTAAAGGCAGCCGAAAGAGATTAACTTCCTGTGCCTAATATGAGCCTTTGTGAGCAGCCTCTGTGTGTCATCCTCTTACCTGTTCAGTGAAAAAAAAAAAGCTCTGCATCAGTGGTCACTATATAAATATGAATCCACATTGGGCAAATAATAGAAATTCATGCTTTTTTTTTTCTTCCTCAGGATGGTTTCAACTTAGTCTGCTCAAAGAGCTATTGTACAAAAAAGACATTTCATGGTACCATTTCTTAAACATGCAGCTTTAATCTCTTGCACTAAGAGAAATGGGAGGAAAAGCCTTCAGCCTTCTGAGAGATGCTTTCTCTCTCAGAAGTGGAAGAGTAAAATAAAAAAGAAATTTGCTCTCAGAAAACAAGCAGTCTGGCTTAGCTCCTTTTAACTTCCACAAGAGAAGTGTGTGGCCTAGTCCAGTGATCCCTTAACTTGTTAAATTCAAAAAACACCCTAGTAGGTCTTGTGCATTGGTTAATCAAAATAAGCAAAAGTAAAGGTAAGAACAGTGTTTCAGTTCCATCGCTACCAGCTCCCTGAAGGGCTTCACAGAGCATTTTGCCAGAGCGGTGAGACATAACAGCAGTACAAAAAGGAGTTTGTCCACACAGAGCAAAAGAAATGCCCATGTGTGACTCTCCTAATTGCACCTTCAGGTAGGATGTTGTTTAAATATGCTCTGATTTTAACACAATTCCTACAGACATAGCATGCTTTGGGTTTTCTAAACATGCAAGCAGTGCTTTCTGTATAATATTTGACATTTTC
>NW_009727633.1:12942-100489 GCF_000703405.1 Apaloderma vittatum | reverse complement strand
TTCAGCAGGGGAAGGGCTTGAAAAGAAATAAGCTGCCACCAACTTGTCAGAGGAGTAACCTTAGGAGGTGGTGGCAGCAGGACAAGAGCAGTGGGATCCACAGCCAGCCTTCAGAGTGCGAAAGGTTATTTCAGCTTCCTGTGGGTAAAATTTCCTCCAGATTATTGACTAGGGAGGCTTTTTTTTTTTTTTTTAGAATAGCAAATATAGTAATAGATACATAAGAAATTTCCTCATGTGCTTGCTGGAAGTTAGATGCTATCTCCCTCCTCCTCCTCCTCACGAGTTCAGGTGCTCATCACCCAGGTTTCTGACTGCAGAGAGACAAAGTCCTCTGATATCCCTCGTATTTGCAATAGGAAGACTTTGTTTTTACCTCAGTGAACAATTGTTTTGGGAACCCCTTCTGTCTTCATTGCTAGTATCTACAGGTGTGCGTTCACATAGGCTGAAAGGAAATACGATTTTGACTGTTCAGAGAACCATTTAGAGCCCTGTGAAGAAATGGTGGGAAAATGTCATGGCCACAGCAGTTTCACTTTGGGGCTGATATTTGGCAAAGAAAAGAAGCATTACAGTAGAACTGCTTCTCATATCTCTTTTTGAGGATCGAGGAAGGCAGCCTTCATCCTGTTCACAGCTAAGTATGTCTTCTTTCCTCCACAGGAAGCAGAAACAAGAGGACATGCCCAGGTAAATTCCCTCTGCCTCACAGGGACGAAAGAGCTCACAGTGAGCGTCTGGAGATTCATCATTTCTGGACAGAAGAGAAGAAGATTTAGAATACCCTCATTACTACTATTACTCACATTGCAGGGGTGTTTTGGACTAGACGACCTTATAAGGTCACTTACAAATCAAACTATTCTATGATTCTACATACTTTTAGATGCATTTTCCTCATGCTCCCTGGTAAACAGATTTTTATATTAAATTTCATCTCTATATTTTGTGAATTGCAGATATGTTTCTTTTTCTTCTTGGGTGACATTTACTCCTTACAGTGGCTTAGCTCTGTACTATGAATTACATCTCATTTAAAACCTCAAAATATACATCACGTATGTGACACAAACCTTATAGTGTCCTCATATTGACACTTTCCATCTGGAATGAGACTCAAGTAAAATGCTTTTGGGAAGTAATACAGAATCAAGCTATTAAAGAAAATAAAAGTTAGCAAGGCTTTTACAAGATGACAAAATGAAAATGTACTTCAGAGCAAGTTAGGAGTGTGACTCTTCCTAGAAATGACGCTGAGTTCTCAACTGTTTTAAAGTGGAATAGTTCTGCAAAGTATATGGAGCTGCAATTTGTTTCCAGTTTCTCAGCTCTGGACTTGCATATTCCCAGTGCATCTTGGGTTGCCTAGCTTAACAGTTAAGATATTGAACCACTTGTACAATTTGATGACCAAGGACATATGCATGCATATGAAAGAGTACTACTGAGGACAAAAAAAAGGCCCCATGATCTTTTGCTGGCAGCCTTCTCCTTCAGAATATTTTATTAGACATGTACACTGACTAAAACATGCACCAGCACTCCTCTTGAGCTGTTCCCCTCTCGACTTGCAGAATTTCTTTTCTATAGGAACAGCTTACTGTTCAAAAGCAAATGTAATTTATTTATTCAAAACACTTTCTCCAAGTAAGCCAAATCGTACCAAATTCAATTTAGTTTCAAATTAGCCACCTTGCTCATATCTCTACACCCCTAAATCTTGCTTCCCTCAGGCTTCCTAATTTATTTATTTTTTAATATGAAAGTCTACTTTCTCCACTTCACAAAATAAAGGAGATCTCATATTCCCAAAGCTTTCATTCCAGAATTAGCATGAGTTTCAGTGAAGAAGAGGCTTTGAGAAAGTCAGGGGTTTGCTAAAACAGGGCTACCTCAACTTCAGCCACTTCCAGAGCCATAATATCTGTAGAACAAACTGTTTGGGTTTTTTTGTTGAATGAGCCTCCAAATTCACTCAGTCTGCTTTTGGACTGAAATAGCTCAATGCTGATGTGCCCACATCAGTCAGTGCTCACAGTGGCCCAAGAAGAGCTGTAGCTTTTGGCCTTTTAAATTTTACCAGCTATTACTAATTTTTTAAAATAGATTGAGACCTTCTGTCCTATTTTATGAGAAGTATCAAAGGTTTTAGTCAAAACTCAGAATGCAACCAGCATGTCCTAGTCTGTGATGCAGGAGTTTCTTTCCACAAGCCAATATCAAACATCTGAAGATCTGAAAAAGTAACCCTCCCAGTGGGATATTTTGACAGTACCCTGTCTAGATACTTCATATGTGAAGTCAACTTTCAATCCACGGCCATACTTTAATACCAGAGAATCATTATGGGATGGCAAAACAACTCTCCCATTGGCTACACTTCTGGAAAACAGCATCCATTTTCTGAGTATAGCTGCTTACCATTTCAAAACCACCAAAATAAAAATCTCCAGTGTGAAGAAGCGTGTTTATAATAAGCTTTGGTTTTACCATGAAAACGGCTCAGCAAATACTCCGCTCCACACCCTCTGAGGTAACACAGAGAGGCTGAGAGTGTCTGTGCTTTGTAGTAGTTCAAGGACAAAAAACCTTGCAGAATCAAAGGCAATAAAACAAAGAAGAAGAGAATGATATTTCCAAGCTCCAGGCAAGAATAACTTTGAATTGTCCGGAATAAAACATCTTTTGCTCTAGACTATCCAAAAAGAGAACTATCCATAAAAAACATTTCTGCAAACACTACCTTCCTTTTCCCAAAAAGTTTTCTGCTTTTCCCCTCCTGTCAGTCCTAGCACCCATGAGGCAAGCTTGAGCAGCTCTCACATCCAGCTTAAATCAACTTCTTCTTTTTTCCTCCATTTCCTCCTTTTATTTTTGCAGCTAGTCTTCACTCCTCTCCTGTGGCAGCAGAGGCAGCAGTACTGGTGGAGGGGAGGCAGCGAGAGCAGGCAGTTGGGGTGGGGGATGCATGGGAGGCAAGGGCTGCCCCTTCCATCAGTGGTGCAGCTTTAGGGCCAGGCTCGTCACAGCTCACCTGGCTTCTGACCACCCGGTGGGGTGGCTGCTCTTCTCCTCATATCCTGACCCCTCTTTGCTCCACCCACACAGGTCCAGTCGTGCAACAGCTTCTCCTGGCTCATGCCAACCTATAACTCGGATGTTATCTGGGTTATGGTACAGAACATATATAACCTTGGGTAGTAAAGTCGTTGTCCTTTCCCACTCCTCCAAGGATCAATATGTATAGGTGTACTTTTTCCCTTTGTCCAGATCTGATGCTATGCTGTTTCTCCTTCATGCTTAAGCAAGCCTAGGTCTGTAGAGAGCTTCTAAGATATGATTCATCTGACCTGTTTCACAAATCTAGTTTAAGATGAGATGAATCATGTCCCACAACTGTTGATTCCTCTCTAAAGACTACAAAGGGAGCTTGGGTACACTGACTCAGGTTTAAACCTCTGCATTATAAACTTCAAAAATGAGAGGATTTGAATCCTAGAGTTCAGTTTCAACAAATAATGAATAAACAGAGAATGAGAGAAAAATCAGAGAACTGGACTTGTGTGCAGATGACTCACTGTTATTCACCATACTCAAGATTAGGGGGAAAAAAGATCCAGAAGGATCTTTCCAAAGGCTCACAGATAGCTGGGTAACACAAAGAAAATTCAGGCTGGAAAAAGATATGGAGTCTTGCAGGGAATGTTTAAATTGTTTTCATATTGTGAATTTGTCTGAAATAACTGTGACTTCTCAACATAAAGATTGAGATATTGTTACACACTGTAATTGAGAAACATATCCCAAGAGTCACAGAAAGTAAATACTTGTAGTGGTTGAGTTTGGTGTCACTATGCATGTACATGCACATAACTGAGACTAAGCTTAACCAAACTGCAAGACAATACAATTTCTAAAATAATGACAGTATAGCTATGCATCCCAGGTGAGAACTGGCAGTTTTGCTGCTGCTATATGAATCACACAGCTCTTGCAGCTACTAATCTGATGCAGAGACCTGACTAGCTAGCAAAGTGATAGGAAAAAGAAATGCAGAAGAATAAAATGCCAAGAATAGAATCAGTCTCTTGAATGCTGCTTCACAGGCTGCCCTGTATGCTGGATCCCACCTCCTTTCCCTTTTTACTTCTATACAAATACATATTTCTTATTATTTTTAGGGATGTAGTCATACAATAAAGGGGGTTTTTTTGTACTTTGACATGGCTTGATCTTTAGGAAACTAGATTTCTCCCTCTCCCTGCTCCCCCACAAATCCTGTTTTGTTACTTTGCTATTTTTTTCATCCCACCTCCCTTGCTGGTCCTCAAGAACTTTTAACATGATCACTCTAATGCAGTGTACCTACTCAGTGTTGGGGCTTTAAAGCAATTATCTTCCATAGCAGTTCCCTGCTAATGCTGACCTGGAATTTCCGGCAATGTAAGTCAGAGCCACTGAGCAAGAAGACACAGGATTCTTCTCCTACATACCAGCATTCAGTGCTTCTGATATCCTCCTTCTTCTTGAAGGCAAACTGACTTTTGGACACCTGAGTAATTTCTACTCTTAGGAAAGCACATCCTGTGTACTATCCAGTATCAGCTCATGTTGATAAACATTTTTATTAGACAGTTTCCCTTTCATTAGAAAAAGGTATCCCTGGGAAAGCTGGAAAGCGTATACTCTCTTTTCAGGACTATTTAGGAAAGAAACATAGCTTTACTGCATAAAACTCTTTTTTTTTGAGAAGAACAAACGAAAATATTCTTCTAAAGGTACAGCTTGAGAAGGTACCAGGCAAAGAAAAAATGGATACTTAAGTCTTCCTCCTGTACAAAAACCTGGCTTGGACGTGACAGTCTTTGCCACTACCATTTACACCTGTCTTTGTATTCCCATTCAGTCTTTCAAATTTCTGGAGATACTTTCATCAGCTAAATTAAATTTTAAAAAGTGTTGGTGAGTGTTAAGTGTCAGTGCTGGGCCGGTCACTGAATGCTGACAGACGCTCTCTAACCTCTCACCCTTCCCAAACAGCAAGAGAAAAGGGAATAAGGCAGAGACATATATGGATTTGAAAAGAAAACTAAAACAGCTTTAATAAAACAGTGATAGCACTAATAAGGAAATAATGAAAGCAATTAACTATATACAAATATATATGAAATTGATATCAAACCAACCTCTCCCTGCCAATAGCAATCCCCACTGATGCTGCAGAGCAGGTGGCACTGGGGAAGCCCCAGACTCAGCAGCTGAGGGGAAATAGACAGAGGAGCTGGATTTGGAAACTCGGGAAACTCAGTATGGACAGAGTCTTCCTTGAACGCTGGCCATTAGAGCCATTAGAGAAAAAAAGGTAACTAACCCCTGGTGCCTCAGCTTTATACTGTGATGCATATGGAATGGAATATCCTTGTTGGTCACCTGTCCTGTCTGTTACTTTCCAGAGGTGCAACATTTCATTTCACGGCACCCCCAGCATGGCACACAAGAGCCAGCAGTGGCCTTGGTCACTATAGGAATAAGTATCAGCAAGAGCCTTTCTGCATCCCAGTCCCAGGCAGTAACTGTAAACATCAGGTGTTATCACTGCCAGTAGCACACACTGTCTGCAAAATCACCCTGCTAACTTCAGTGCAGTCTCTTACAAGAGGCTGAGCTGAAGAGCAAAATCACTGAACAGAATTGGTTCTGTTTAGCTCAAACCAAGACAGTGAAATACGCCTCCCGGTCCGAACTTCTCACCTGCAGAAGGGGCACAAGATACGGCCCAATGCACCAGTCGTACCACAGTGATGGCAGCTGAGCTTGCTTGATGAGTGAAAACAAAAATGTAGCTTTGTTAAGTGCACAAAAAGTTTATGAATCTATTTCTGTGTACATCTGCTCTCTAGTTAGCGGGGAGGAAACCAGCAGTACTTAGAAGGGTCTGCCTTTTTTGAGGCAATAGTCACAGCACTGTTTTTGCCTTTGGTGAATATCACTCAGGGACAAGCCTTTAACAGGGGGGAGGGAGAAAACAGGTTCTTCTTAGTCTGCTTATATAAACTGGATTTCTTTTCCCTTTTCTCACCTAAGAAAAACTCAGAAAGACAAACCTCTTTAAAATTTTGCTTCATCTTCAGGGAATTAATAATGTATGGAATTATTCTTCCCACACTTTCTGATATATTACTGGCATTTGGTTAATGAAGAAGCCAGGAATTCTCCTCAGCACGGAATACTAGTTCTAACATGGTGATAGCTGTGACAGTATGAAGAAGGGGAAGGGAGAACTGCAACTGGTAGAATACTGGATCTTAGAACTTATGAAGGTTTTTGATTTCTCATTAATGTCAAACTAGTATTTTGGGGGAAGACAACACCCCACATACTGGGAAAGAAATCAGATAACTTTTATGCAGTCAAGCATACTATTCTAGCAGACTACTTTCAGCAGCAGGTCTGGATCTGAATTATACCTTTTGACTACATTTTGAGAGCCCCAGATTAGCAGCGCTTCAAGATCAAAAAGGCTGTGATGCAAAATTTTGGTACAGCATGCCACAACATATAAAATCCACGCTGCCATAGTGGTTCTTTAAGTCTGTGTTTAGGGCTCAGCTCAACTCACACCTGAGGAGGGCTGAATCCACCCCTTGATACCAGGGCGTGCATTGTATAACCCACCCCAGCACTGGGTAGGGTGCTGGGTCCCCTTTCCATCTCTCCTCCACCATCCAGGAAAGGGTAGCACAGATGAGTTGGGAAAATACATCAGCTCCGGTGGGGAAAAGGGGGAAGCAGGGCTGCAGTGAGACTCGGAGCGACCACCCAGCCCCAGCACCCTGGACTGGCACAGGGGTCATGCGCTGCCTCCTGTTTCTTCATAGAAGTGTCACAGATCTCCTCAGCTACTATTTTGGGGGCCAAAGTAAATCTGGTTTTCTGTCTATAAAGCTCTGGAACAGCACATATTTAATGGGCAGGTAGAGCGTTAATTCAAGGGTAAATCATATATTTGGGTTAGGAGCTTGGCTGCTTTGTTGTTTCGTTCTTTCAGACCACTTGGATGGCAGCCATCAACACTCTGATTTATCTCTATTTAATTTTTCCACTTTTTCATACCCTTGGCTGTTGATAATTTAATTTCTGGCAACTGCAGACCTTCAGTCCCTATTATAAGTTATACCCCAAGGCAGACATACCACCATCTGCACTGTAATGGTGGTGGTAGCTAGTGGATGTGAAGACGAAATGTCCAGATGCCACTTGGGCTCTGAAACAGCTTTCACATGCAAATAATGTTTGGATCAGAAATACCCTCTGAATCCAAATATGAGCCTCTCAGAAACACTGGGGTATTCTTCCAAGGGTTTCCTCCACCCTGTACTCAACTTCTGCATAAAGCTTGTCCTGAAAGCTTTAATGGATGCAAAAAAAAAAGTATCTTCCTTTGCCCAGGCCTCCAAAATCATCAAAGGAGGAACTAATCCCCATCCAGTCATCCTTCATATGCATTCACTTCACTTTCCTCATCCTCCCTTATCCTCTCCTCACAATCTCCATGCTCTTCAGAAGAAATCTTTTCTCAGGAGGTTTGTGCTTACAGCAAACCATCAACTTCTGTTTTCCTGAGAAATACATCCCATTCCCAGCTGCCAGTAGCAGCTCTCTGCAAGCTGCAGGCACAGAGGAACAGCACTGATGCGTGTAAGAGCTGGGAGGCATCATCCCCTCTCCAGCAAGCCTGGAAACGATGCAAGTCTTGACCTGAATTAAAGAGGAATGACAATAATTTAGGCAGAAATTACCCCACAGTCTTTCTGAAAAAGCTCTACAGACAGCAAGGTGTAAAGAAAACGTGGGAATGGCTGATATATGCCCACCTATGTAGGTGCTCCTGGCAAGAAGACGAAGCCTCATCTGATGCTGGGTGTTGCACAGATCAGTACCAGCAGAGCCCATCTTTCTGACCTCCTGTGCGACACAGCGCCTGTCTCTGCAGTTATGCGTTCTCAAGACAAACCTACGATTTCTTGATGAGCTAAGGCACAGTTTAATGAGCTACCAGCTGAGGGAAGTCAGTAAGAAACAAGAATGCTGCTTCTTCTCCACAGGGCTAGTTATGTTGAAATGTGGAAAACCTGTGTGGCCATGGTTGCATCTTCCTGTCCTCTGATGAGAAAGGAGGACAACAGTGGTTGCCTTGCATGAAAACAAAGAGGATGGTGGGTTGCTCATGACACCACTGGAAAATTTCTTTGTTCCCTTCCATGTCTCCTTGGATAAATACTTAGATTTATAAGCTTCGAGTTTATTGGTATTTCCTAAGCAGAGATCTACCTGATATTATCCAGGCAGAGTGTCGTCTGTCTCTATCCAAATGGTTCAGTATCTGTCTAATAACATATCTTCGAAGTTTCTGGACTTAACAGTGAGAAAGTTATATTTGCTCCATTTTGATAGGTACAGCTATCTATAGTACACACATCCAAACATCTGCATTCAACCTTCATTTCTGTTTTAAAATTACCTTCCCAAAGAGAAGGAGGTGAAGCAGAAAGACTTCAGGCTTACTAACACCCATTCTCTGTTAAACTGTTCTGAAAGTCATTAAGAAAAAGGTAAATCAACCACGAATAGGGAGGTGGTTTAGTCGCCATCCCTGGATGTGTTCAAGTGTCGTTTAGATGGGGTGCTGGGTGATATGGTTTAGGGGTGAACTTGTAGTGTAGGGTCAATGGTTGGACTTGATGATCCCAAGGGTCTTTTCCAATCTGAATTGTTCTATGATTCTAATATTTCCTGTCCCTATTCTGGAAACAACTGCAGGCTCATTCTCTGATGATAGCTCTCTGCTGTTTCCTTGGCTAAGTCAACGAGGAAGAGAGGGAAGCCTGAGCCAGAGAGAACAGAGAACATTTGGGCAACTTGGCATGTAATTTTGCTGGAGGGCAATATTCACTTTCCACATAATTTTGTTTTTGTGGAATAAACGACTTGTTACAGCTTGGCAATGCTTTTCAGGAGATTTACATTTCCAACAGAAAACAAACCCTTTAAGACGCCTGACTTGCATTGTTTCAAATTACTACATTCTTTAGGTCTAATCAACCTGGGTTTGATCACTGCTCTTTTAAGATATATTTTCTTAAAATAAACAGAAGTTACATTGCCTCTGAATAAGCCATGACTCAAAGCTATGTTTTGATACTACTTCAATGTCGGACTGTTTTCTAAATTCTCTCAAAAAAACTGTGTATGCAACTAGTACATCAGCAAAGTTTTTCAGCAAGAGGTGTTTTTTGTTGTTTTTTTTTTTTTCCAGAATTACCAATGCTCACACCTGTTTTATCACTAGTAACTACGGCTACAATATACAGTCAATACTTTTTTTACTTCAGCTGGAATGAGCAGCAATCATTACAAGGCAAAGAGTGTGCCATCAAGGTGTGTGAATGACTGCTGACAACATTTCAGAAGTTACAGGTTATGTTTCACCCAGGAAGTTGCATGAAAGACATTGGTACTCCATACTCGGAGCAGGGAGTCCTTCCACGCTCCTCTGAATTTACAAGGTTCGTTTGCCCACAACAAGTGCAGTTTCTTATCCCCCTTTGCCCTTGGTTTCCTGACTACTACGTTTTGCAGCTGAAGTGAATCCTCTCTTAGGAAGGGATTCTTTATGCTGCTTCCCTCTTTCCTGGGAGTATGGTCATGGTGTGTTTTGTTTAATACCTGGCAGGATAACTTAAGTCTGAAGCAGAAATTCAGGGCAACATCTCCCTTCCTCTGTGTCACTTCTCTATCTCCCTCTACTGCAGTTGCATTCTTATATTCTTTCCTTCCCGCTTTAAAATATGTTTTTGCTTATGGTAAGGGAGGACATAAATTACATACCTCTCCTTCCAACTGAGTTCTGGCTTCTGGAGCTTTTCAGTCAAAGGAGGGAGAAGAGGATGCATTCAGCTCTTGCAGAATAGTGGAAGCAATTCTTCCAAGTGGCTGGAAATACACATCTCAAGAAGAATGTGTGTAGTGCATCAATTCCTGGCACAAATATCTAATCTCTCACTTTATAAGATTTTGTTTTAATTTCGAGAGAGGAAATAAGACCAAGTTATTAGTGGGGAAGTGACAAAACTGATGACTGACACAAGAAAGACACTTACACTTGGTGCTTACACAATTTCAAGAACATACCTGTGCTCTCTCAGAGGCTATCTGAATACTCCTTCTGTTAAACAGTAATATATAGCCATAAGCTAGAAAACCCCCAAATTAATAGAAAAATCAAATCTGTAGAAAGGTGTCACTGTTCTTTTTTTATCATAAGATTTTGCAAGGCTCTTTCTTCTTTTTACCTGATAACCAGCAACTCAAATCATTGGGGCTGGTGCTATGCCTGAAGTCGAATTTTTGATGTAAGGAATTTTAAGAGGAGGTTATGTGTGGTTTTTTTCTCCTAGAGGGGTGTGGGGTTGTTTTTTAAAGAACTCAGCCATTTTAGGAAGGAAACAGTTCCAAATCTTTTAGGAAGGATAAAATATTCTTTATTTTATATTAATTCCGTAACGCACCTTGGGTAAAAAAATCTTGAAAGCTATTGTGCTCTGCAAAAGCACAAGCAAGATGAAATGAAAATCCAATAGTTTAACACAAAGTTCTACCAACATAGCTCCAAAACCAAGTGTATATCAAACGCCATGCCTGGTTTAGTGGAACCTTAAAAGTATACATCTCTTCCAACTTAATTTCCCTAAAATAAAACAAAGGGGTTTAAAATGTACTTCTCCCAATAGCACTCAACTTCTAGAAACATCAGAAAACTTTCTAATATTGTCCAAGAGACCCAAACATATCACTTTCATATTTCGAGCAGATCTCACCCCTTTCAAACACTCAGGAAGAAAAAGGCAGAGCCCTATAAGAAAAGACACTAGACACGAAAAACCCTGATCTCAGTATGCAGGTGAGTTAGGAAAGATTATCGTGCAACGTGGCTTACATATTTTAAACATCACAAGATTAGAAGAGCCACAGAAAAAGGCACAATTTTTTTTTCTACAAATACAGAGATTCCCATAGGCCCTTACTGCCGTTCCAGTTGAGTGGGATCCCTTTGAAGCAAAAGGATGAGCTACTACGTGAGAAAACATCAAAGTAGACAAACAGCGACACATTAGTGTGGCAAGTGCCACGACTTTCAGTTATCTGTTCACAGCTCTGCATTTCTGCAAGGCAGCGTGGAGAGCATACCAATGTGCACAGGAATAATTGGTCCACGACGGTAACAAATGGTGAGATTTATCAGATTCACAACAAAGCGTGGAACTGAAAAATTTCTAATTCGGAGCTCATATCACATTACCCAATGTACCTGAAAAGAATGCAGTTGGAAAAAACGCTATGAATTCTGAAAAAGCAGTAAAAAATCATCAGACTGTGCAAAAGACATCTTTGTAACCTATGAGCTATTTCTTGGCCATTTATCACATTTATTCCAGCAGTCTCTGTACTCAATGCATTAAAATATACCATTAGCTCGGGAAAGTATTCAGCATTATTTGAGTTTTTGAGAGGTGCTTGAACCCAATGTTTCGAACAGTTGTGTAAGCAAAACGGACAGAGTTTATCAAGAAGGGTAAAATGGAGCAAAATAATAAATAATACATGTTTGTAATTAATTCTTTCTCTATTGAAATGCAAAAATTGATCTGTGGCAATTAAGATCTCTTAAGAGTGAAAATATAAGGATAATTGTCTAAATTGATTTAATGGTTGACTTGCTTTAATTAGTGGTAAATTGTTTACTGGAAGTTCTTTAATCACTTCCTGTTCACACAAGGGAGCCCCAATCTTAATTGAGCTATAGAAATCACTGCAATAATAAACAATAAAAGATGTTATCTAAGCCATACGGTTTTGTCTGGGTTTGTGGAAGAGTAAGCAAAAGAAGCTAGAAGTCTGTGACTTTTATTTTACTGTATAAGGTTACGTACAGGCAACCATTCTGCAGTTAAAGTTAGGAAGCATGGAGTGAGCAGTTCATCACAAATCACGGGTATATCCACATGCACCGTGACACACCCTTCATAAACTTACTGCTTTCTACTTCAGAAAATGTTTTTTTCTCCTATGGGAAGTCTGATCCATAATGTTGCTTTTCCAGCTAAAGGGAAACTTTTTCTGACTTCTAGCATGGTTAGTTTATATTTCATGGTTTTTGTAAATAGCCTTTTACTGTAAATATATTTGCACTGGGTTTATTATTTGCCCCGTTGACATATACAAGGGCAGCAAAGTTATCATCTCTCACATTCAATTATCTTTGGACAAAACCTGACAAGTTCATTTAGTCTTTTTTTGTCAGAGCAGACTCTCTGTTTACCTGAGCGAGCCCTCTCTACTTCAGCTTGCATTCGCCTTTATTCAACACGCAGAGCACGACAGCACCCTGTATTTCAGATGGAATTCAACTCAAGTTGGTAATGATATTTCCTAATTTTTTGGGGGTATACACCACCATATACATCTTAGGATCATTTATTTTTTTTACAAATATATGAAAGCCTAAGCCACTACAGCAGTGACTTATCTTTGTCACCTTTAGTCATCTTAATAACACTGAATCCTCTGATGTCCTCCTTTTCCTCAGTTATTTTTAACACATGAGCTTGAAGTATATAGCTGAAAACTTATTTTATGTTATGGCTCAGAAAAGCCTTTTGATACCACACAGACAAAAAGCATCTCGGCATTTACAGTTGGCAGCTTATTAGCAAAGCATAGTTCTGCTGAATTTCATTGCACCACACAGAGCTTCATTTGAGACGATTAAAATTTAATATCAAGACGTTCAACTAAGCCACATTGAAAAAACTACCGTTAAAATTCTTCAAAGTCTCATCATACCAATCCAGAGAAAAATCAACTATGACAGTCTTAGAAAAGTTCACATTTAAATAATGCCCTTTGTCCTCCATACAGGGCATATAGAAAAAGTTGCCACCAAATACGACAGCAATTTTCTAATATACTACCCCTTCCTTTTGGCTAGATCTTTGAGGGAATATAGGAAGCAAAATGGGAGGGCAGAAGAAAGGACAGTATTTTGAGGTAAAGGTTGCTGATCTTATAAAATGGAAAAAAGTGAATAAAACATGAATTTAAAAGAAATTAAAAAGAAAATACAGAGCAAGCTACAGTCATGCAAAGAATACAACAGCAACGATTAATTGCACTTGAATTAGTCGGGAGAAAGTAAATTAGTCAGGCAAGTTTTGAACAACTTTATCTCAGAAATGCTTCAGTGGCTATGAGGAACCCCGAGAAAAGATAAACACAAAGAGGGTTGGGGCTTGGGGTGGGATTTTTTTGGTCTGAATTTGTGTGCAATGAAGTTTTCTTTCTTTGGGTTGGCTTTTTTCTTTTCTTTTTCTCTTTTTTAATGATAATAAATGATTTTAAAATTTCTGTCAAGTTTTGCCATACTATAAAATATGAACAGTATCTAGCTCTGAGAGGGCTGGACCTCTATTTTTGACTTGCATTCTAACCAGAGGAATCCCACAACCAGCATGTTATGGATCTGTAGTTCTGGCCCAGCCAAGTTCCTGGCACAAAACTCCAGTCCATTTGAATAAACCTTACTTTCCTGACTGGAAACTTCTTTAACATTTGATATTACTCTTGCCTTCCCGTTTGATAAACCATGTTAACACAAGCCTGTATTATATTTCTACATATTTTTTGTACTTCCTTTGTCATTATAGCACTCTGTCCTACCAATGTGTATGTCTTATCACAGTTTCCAGCAATCCACCATACCTATTTTAACTTGTGATTTCTTTTTTTAGTGTCCTATCACATCCTCCTCTACCACACTCTCAGTTACAATGGGAGATAGAGTTGACAATTCAAAGCTTCTCTGTTTACTCCTTCATATTTTGCACTTGCCACTGAAAGCAATTTTTATTTCCAGTGTTCAGATAGCTCCTGCACTGATAGTCTGTTCGGGCTTGCTTGACTTTACTGACATTGGGTAATTGAAATCCATCTGCTCAACCACTTGCTAGCTTGTGTCCTGCTTCCTTTAGTTGCCTCTGGAGCCAGATTTTCCTCTTTTGCCCCTAATCTCTGTCCTATTTTTTAAACATACATCTTCCTATATATTCCCTCTATGGGATCTGCCAGACCTAGGGGATCTCACAATCAGTGGAACATTAAAGAGGTCATTTCCATCCCACTGGACCTGTTGGTCTGGATAGACAAGCTTACTCTGACCCTCCTCATTCAAAGTTCATGGGTCCAACATCCCTGATGTCTTAACAGGATTCATTGGACATCAGTGCTGTCACTCACAAACACGTTCTTATTTGAAAATGCAGGGCATGTTTAAATAGACGAACAGTGAGTAGGCTGTGTGTTTCTTTATTTTTCCCTTAATGATATTCTGCTATGTTGGAAAGCATTTTAATGAAGAGCATACAGGAAACATGCAGAAGTTGCTTGAAAATTAGTGTTAATTACACATTAATCTGCAAGGCTTGTATGCAATGGTCTGAACACAGTACTTAGCACATTTATCATCGGAAATTTAATGATAAAAACAAAACAAAATGCTTTTAGTCCTTCTTACAGTTTTATAAAAGCATGAATTCATACAATCATATCGTAGAATGCCTTGGGTTGGAAGGGACCATCTCGAAGGATCATCTAGTTCCAATTCCCCTGCCATGGTATCGGACACCTTTCACTAGGTCAGGTTGCTCAACTGGCTTACTAATAGGTAGATAGTCAGTGGAGTATTTGCATTTGGGTATTCTTTCCACTTTAATTCATTTGGAGCACTTTCCCAACACACATGGTGTTGGCATAGGTCTGTTCCTACCAAAATGAACAGATATTTTACCCTAGATATGAAAAGGATAAGAAAAATAACAAAGAAATAAAAAAAAAAAAAAGCCAACAGAGAAAGAACACTTTTTCTTCTAAAGATAAGCCTATAGAGATCATCATAAATATACAACTTCAGTGCTTTGGAGGGGCATTTTGGTTTCCTGGTGGTCAGCAGAAGATGGTGGGCTCTTTCAAAGGAAGCTCTAGAAGGTGCCCTTCCTTCACTGACTGTATCAGAAATACAGGAACCTGAATATTGATCTAGTTAAAGATGTCCCTGCTCACTGCAGAGGAGCTGGACTAGATGACCTTTAAAGGTCCCTTCCAGTCCAGCGCATTCTGATTCTGTGATTTGCCTAGATTATTAGAATAAACAGGAATGACGAGGAAATAAAAACATTTTTATTCTCACCTTTTTTTTTTAATTACAATTATTCACTGACTACTAAGAAAGTAGATGTTACCCAGTTGTATATTAGTCAGAGGTATCTTGAAGAGCAGCAGCTAGCAATGTTACTGTTTCCTGTAAAAGTGGGTGTCCAGATATCATGAAAATTATCCAGAAGGGACCGGAATCATATTGCCTGTCATTCTACTTCTACTATGATGCTGAAAAATGAAACCAATTTACCTGCTCATCTATCCCAGTTTCTGTTCCTCTTCTAAGAACTCACAGACCCATCTAACTATCCTGGTCTATATCTTTTCTTATTCACATCATAACGTTTTTCTCAGAGACTCAGTGAGTTCATTACTTTATATTTCAGAAATAGAAACCTTTCAGAAAGGTAGGCTATTTTCATCTAAGCCTAGACAAGATGAAAAATCCATCTCTTCCAGAAATTTTTATTTTATTTTATTTTACCACCCTTGTTATTAGAGCTGATTTTTTATTTGACCTAATTTGCCTTCAGCTGAGGGACATAGGTCAGATGATACCCTCCCCACCCCGAGTTTTCAAATCTAGTTCCAGTCTTCACAGAAGACCACACATCATACAATCACCTTTAGAACAATTAGAAATGTACTACAATCAGTTAGTTTTCAGTTCTCCTTTACAACATGTTTTTAATTGCTTTTGTTAACACTTTCCCTTCCAATCCCCCATCACCTCCCCTCCTCCTAACAGTCTTTTAGTTTTAGTACCTTCTGCATTTTTTTCTCTTAAAATTTATGACAACGGACTGTGCTATTCCAGGAAAAATCTACAGGGTCAGACAGAAACTGAACACAGATTTTTTGCCTGGGGTGTGAACTGGCAGGATGCAAGCTGGCTCTGGTCTGGAATTTGATGTAGAGCTGTGCATAAGTAAATACACTTGGCAAATACCTGGGTAACACCTAAGTTTCCCTCTAAGGCACTTTCTCCAGTTATTCAGTCATTTCCTTGATCCACCCTTACACTTCCCCCAGTTTTTCCAATACCTTCTGTGCAGGTACATGTACTTACATATATACATATTTCGTTTCATCAATCCCGATTCTCATAGTGTTATTAAAGAGGTATGTACATTCACAGATAAGGTTTTTCATAGAATCATAGAATCATAGAATAGCCTAAGCTGGAAGGGACCTTAGAGATCATTTTAATCCAGCCTCCCTGCCGCCAGGTAAAGTGCTGCTCATTCTTTTGATTTTGCACAGCACTGAACCAAGTATGCATTCTCAATTTCATAGAATTATGGAATTGTTTAGGTTGGAAAAGACCTTTAAGATCATGGAGTTCAACCATTAACCTAGCAATGCCAGGTCCACCACTAAATCATGTCCCAAAGCACCACATTTACACAGCTTTCAAATACACGTTGTTTCAATCCAAATATATAAATAAGTGGTGACTCAACCGCTTCCCTGGGCAGCATGTTCCAATGCTTGACAACCCTTTCAGTGAAGAAATATTTTCTAATGTCCAAACTAAATCTTCCCTCGCAATTTCCTTAATCATAGGGTCAATTTTTTTTGATCCAATTTTGGTTTAGGGTTCGGTTAGCGTTTTTTTTAGGAAAAAAAGGAGATTGATGCCTACAATTAATGAGAGTATATAGAAAAAGGCAAGTCTTTGACTTGCCTACTTAATTTTGTGTCGCCTATGGGCTATCTGAATTTATTAAGGTTAACAGTGATATTACTGAAATGCAAAGTAAACAGTTTAACAGGTACACAATTTGGGGGGGTTAGATTTTTTTTCTTCTTCCTTTTGGAGGCCAAACTGTAATTCTGCCAACCGGAGCCACCTCTTTCACCCCCTGCCCCAAAGTCACACACTTCCAAAGAAACATCACAAGAGACCATTTTCTACCCAGTGCTTTGCATCAACATCACTCACACAGCTCAGAATCAGTTGACTGGATTTTTACAGAGCTTTTCCAAGTAATGGACCTCAGCATGCGATTGAGCATGAAGAAAATAGGAAGCAACTGGAAAGGAGAAGAGGTGACAGGGATTCAAATGGTGAACAAACCAGCATCAGCTGCCATTGGGAAGTGTCTCAGAGACCTGCAGCAAACTTCAGTTCAGAGTGTCTGGATGATGCCTCCCTTCCACTCCCAGCCTAGTGACATTACAGATGCCATTTATTGGATGTTTTCTCCCTGTGGAGGTTTCTGTGCCTGTACTGAAGGTGCCCACTGCCCGCCCAGGTGTCATGTGGGCCAAGCACCCCTCTTCTGCTGTGAAGGACCCTTTGCTCCTCACATCAGTAAGTGTCAAACACATCGATGGCCTCCTTTGCCCTCAAGACACTCGAAACGTGGAAGACCAAGGGAGGCTGTTGTGCAACTCAAAGCAACGCCGCACTGTTACGAAACAGTGAGAAACTTGTTTTCTAGTAAAGTGAATCCTGATTAGGCAAAAACTACAGGGGAATAGCTACGGAAAATATGTCAGGGCTCTACTGCAGGGTTTTAGTGGCATTTTCCTCATACTCGTTATTGAAATTAATTCACAAGACTTGCCACAATATGCTGATAGGATATAGCTGTAATACCTTAAGCTGTTGTTAAGAATTCAAAACATGACAATCAAAACAGTTCTCTTTATATAAGATTAGAACATTTATTTGCTTGTTCGATGCAAAATTAAGTAGCAAAAGCAACCAGGAGCTGGGAAGGCAGCCAAGCAATAAAATTGATCGATTGCCCAAATACATAAAATCATATCTACAGCTTTCAAACATTCTCTCAAAAGCAGAAAATCATCTCTTCAAGGTTACCAAACAACCTGGTTAGACAGGATGGCAAACCTGCTGTTCAACAGAAGACAAAGTTCGTCTGTGAGGTGCAGGTAATACAATTACTGGTTGCTCAAAATAGCATGCACCTCCATAAATCTGTCTCCGTTTAAGCTAATTACCAGAAATTATTCACTGATATAATTTTTCTTGATTCTTCAGTTACATCAGATATACAGTTGTGTGTTGAGGAAAAACATAAGTAATATAACCCATGCTTTTTAAAGAAAAGACGCACTCTCTGACTTAATTTTGTTTTTCAACTGCTTCTTTCACAAGATTGCAGATCGCTTCACCACAGCACGTCAGTTTTCTTTTGTTCATACATTACAATCAACCACAAAATCACAGAACCACACGGAATCACGGAATCACAGAATCACAGAATGTTAGGGGTTGGAAGGAACCTCAAAAGACCATCTAGTCCAACCCCCCTACCAGAGCAGGATCACCAAAAGGATTGAGCTTTCAAATTTTACCCATTTTTCCTGCACTGCCATCATTGTCTCAAAGTCAACATTACACAAACAAAGTATTAAATCAGTATTTATAGTAAGAGTTGAGTATAAATTACAGAAATTGAATCAAGTTTGGTATGTTCACAGGCAGACTTTCTGGGGAAAAGCTGATTTTTCAATCTTTAGCTGTCATCAGAGGAATAAGAAGAACTATTTTAAAAGGAGGCAAATAATATCTTACAAACAAAAACATTTGAATTAAGCAAATTAACTGCTCGTCTACTGAGAGAAATTCCAACTAAGAAATATGAATCCAGCCTCAGAGAAGGTGCTCAATATAACACCCTGTGTCCCAGCCACAGCCGGGTCAAAAACTGTTTCTTATCCCCACTGATTGAATCAAGGCCACAGTTTTGCATGCCAAATTCACATTGCTCTTCATTATTATTACGTGTGAGAGCTTTAGTCGACGTGAAGGATCAGAATTCATGGCACAAGGCATTCAGGGGCATTCAATGTCTCGTTCTGGCAGGAGCTACTGAAAATCCAGGCTATAAATCTGCTTTTGGAGGCTCTAAAAGTACTGCTGACAGGTCTGAAAAGTTGTTGAAATACTTTCAAAAGAGCAGTTGCTTATGAGATAAAAGGAGGTCATTCCTCAACTCGTATAAACAAAATCTAACAAATATATGACAATAAATACCTTCAAAGGCTTTTCTAAGTATTAACTACCCAAAATTAATTTCACTAAAACTTCTACTTGACTCTAAGTGGTTGGTAAAACAAAACAGTCAAATAAACCTCCTACCTGCATGTTTAAACTAGAGAATGGTTTCTGAAATAGATTTGATCCACATTAATTACTTAAAATAATAAAGTACCATGAATTTTACCTACATATATTGAATGGACATTACTCAGCAATCTCTGAACTGTAAGAGCTGCAATAGCCCTTTTGGTTTTCAAATTGTGGTTCAGTTTTCCGTATCATTGTAATTACTGCAGTTGCACTGCTGCCAACAAAATTCTAGACTCAAAGCTCTTGGCTATGACAGCACATCTAAGTAATCACCATGGGATACTGGGCTAAACTCAAACAGGTTTCTTTTTTACGAGCTATATACATGAGCAAAGGCTGGAGCATGTTTAAACAAAGCAAATCAATTCAAGTCAAGCCTCCCTACTTAATAGATTCACACAGCTTATTAAGATGAGCAAACATGCCTTAATGAAGAACACCCATCTTCTAAATGAGAGGAGTAAGGCCTTGGTTGCGCTGTTTAGGCAGGGCAGGGCATAGCCCCAGTTTCAGGCTGTCTCAGCGGGAAAAAAAAAAAAAAAGGCAAAAAGCAAAGCTACTACAAAATGAGTCCACTCTGGACTTTTCCCTCTTCTTCCCATTACTTTTAGTCCTACTAAGCTACCTAGTAGAGCTGTCATGGTTATCTGATGACTGGTCAGTGGGTACATCACCCTTTGCAGGACAGCAGGATGCATGGCTATCATGACTTCATGTTCAGCTGGGCTTTTCAAACGACAAGACAGCTTCTTTCACTTCCCCTTCTAGAAAATCACCAAGTACTTCAGAACCTTCTAAGATGTAAACAAATACTGGTTCTAAAGGAAGATTTGGAGTAATATCGGTAGTCAGTGCAAATCACCATGACAATTTCCTCTAATGAAAACGCATCACATATTTTCTTCCCATCCCAGTTAAAGTTAGAGAAGTTGTCAATGTAAGCTGGTCAACAACTGTGTCATCCTCAGACTGTGGCATCTCAGACACTTTGGGCTTTTTCCACTGACTTGTCAGTTGTAGGAAACAACTGTAAAGGCTTTAATTTGTCTATGAGGCAACCATTGCCACGCTACAGCCTGTGAGTGGTGAATACCGCTTAATAATATAAAAGAGTTTTTTAAGAATATACTCAGACGTACAGATTTGGAGGCAATGGTTCCAAACTGAGAAACACAATTCTCCTTAGACTATACCATATGGGGGTATAAATGTAGTCAGTGTATCCTGCATTAAGTCTTCAACAAGATACAGTTGGTCTGTTTTACCCTGTATTTTTGCCCCAGTAGTTGTGAGTACAAACAGCATATGCAGCAGAAGTGTAAAAATGTTATCATTTTAATTTGTAGCACTTAGCAACCTCTTAACCATGGTAAATTTGTCCAGATGATTGACTAGAGCTAACTGGAAGGCTCAAAGGCTCCAGAACAGGAATTGATTAGATGAGACTTTCTTATCATGGGCACTGGGCATGTGTCCGTGGTTCATATACACAGACGCACATCACAACCATAAATGAACTACTTAATTCATTATGCAAATTTTTACAGCTAATTACAAAACACATGCTAAGGAGTGCTTCATATTCCAAGGGATTTTGATCTCTATGAAAATGATTAAATACGGAGTTGCAACTAGATTCATCGCTGTTCACTGAAATATTAAAAAGGAAAATATGGGAAAAGGAAAGCAATTACTATACAGCACTGTGGCTTCATGCAGAATCAACTCAGAATTTCAAACAGAAAATCCAGTTTGCCTAGAGGTTTTCCTGTTAATCATTTTTTTAAAAAGTGGACATCTGACATCATCATTTACTGTGCACACTACATCTTGAAGTCATTCATATTCTCTCTCTGGTTGTGTCACCTCTCCAACCAAACAACCTGAAAATACATAATTATGTATGAGGAGAATCCAAACGGATAAAATGCTAATATAAAGTGGTACTGAATGACATTAAAAAGCTCACCAACATTACTGAACGGATTAGATTAGCATTTTTCCACAACATTAAGACTCTCATGGAATGCAGCTCACAGTACATGCCTTTCTCTATCTTTTATTCAAATTAACTCCAGGCTTTTCCTTGCTTTGTGGCTTTATCTTAATGGAGAATTATGATGGAGCAGTCAGTTGTTGCCCAGGTAATATCACTCACAGGAGTCCTGAATGCCACCAGGTAATCAAAATATACATTGAATAAATAACACGGTGTCTGCCACATGAATGACCGGTTCTGTCACACAGAGAAATATTCTAATACCTTCTTTATTTTCTTTTCCCCTCATCAGTCAAGAGATACTCTCCTGAGTTGCAGATACTTGTGGTTTTGTGGTTAGAGCAGTACTTCATCATGATCTCCCACATACAATACCTCTACAGGCCATGAAAAGAGAACTTTTCAGGCACACAGGGCTGAGTTCTGCAGCAAGCTGCAGAGGTGCTATGTATTATGCAAGGCATAAACCCAGTTTCCATCTATTTTATTGAAACTGAGATATGTCACACCTTGGTACTTCAGTACCTTCCTATTCAAGCATTTTAATACAGTGTTTAAAAACAATTGCTAGCACCTGAGTAGAAGTACCATGATTTTACTTAATATATGTTTTCCTTTAGGTCTCCACCTTCACAAAGATTTGAAGGGAAAAGTAGGTTTTTCCTCACTGAGAGAAGTGTATATCAGTAAGCTCAATGTCATTTCTTACTGACATGTTTCTTCTTGATTGGCTTTTTTTCCTATTGTTACTTAAGTTTCCTCTTCAGAAGGGAAATTTTATGCTATTTCCTTCATGACTTTGTGCAATATTAGCACCGTTAAAGAAATACGGGTTTACACGCAAAACTCACTTATCTATAATTCTGTTATATGTTTCCAGACATTTAATGCAAAACACCATCTTTTCTCCCATGAAAACACAAAAGCTGGGTTATCAGTCTCTCTTACACATTCCCCAGGTCGGATCCCTTCCACATTTCTATCTGTAGTGGAAGGGAATTCTTCCAGAAGAATTATTTCAATACAGTACAGTCAATGTATTATATCTGAACCACAAATCTTGCCTCACGAGAATGCTGAAATTTCATTCCTAATGTAAGATTCAAGATCTCACTAACATTTCATGATGTTATGATTATGCTTTATGGTGGGAAAAAATTACAAGGAAATATCTACATTTTACATTTTCATTCTTCTATGAATTTTCACTTAGATCACGTGATCTATCCTCCTGGTACTGAGTTTCCATGGGTAAGCTCGGGAGAGAAGCAGTCTGCATGATCAAAAGTATTTACAAAGCAAAGCATAAACTAGTTCAGTACCACATACATAACAATATCTTGCACTGACACGTATGGAGCTTGATATTCTTTGTGCTGAAGTCAAAAATGAGACATACATTTACTTCAGTGAGAGGCTTTAGAGAAACAAAATGAGAAAAAGGAAGGACAATTATCAAGACCGTTGAAATCACAGGCGAAGTCATGCATATTGACCTAGACTACAGAGAGGTATCATAACACAATGTAAGAAATTAGAGCTTAAGGAGAAAGAGTTGGACAGGTGGAGGAGATGAAGCAGGCAGACGGAAGAAGAGATCATTGAAGGGAATTAACAGATGAATTTATATGACAAAAGCTTAAAGTAGAGGCAAATATCAGAAATGGGAAAAAAAGCTGACAGTGATGGTCAGCAACTTGGATAAGCTGAAGCAAGATAAAGCATAAAGATTGGAGAAAAAATTATTAATATCTGAAGCAAACAAGAAAAAAAACACAAGAGAAGTTTCCTTTATTACCCAATTTCTAAGCAGTATACTTCTGACTTTCTTAGGCATCACAAAGTGTTGAATGAAGCTTCTAGAATATCTGTAAATCTTTTAGATATAACTGCACCTCCTGAACGTAGTCAAATCAGAAAGAAAGTGATTAAAAATCCAGAAATAAGATAGGAAAAAAAAAATATTTGGAAAAGCTTTTGGAACAAAGGCTCCTCCTGAAAGACGTGAAACAGCATGGAAAAATATTTAGTTTCTGCAGGTTTCCAATAGTCTGTTTCAGAGCAGTTGAGATGTTTTGCCGCTCCATCTCATCAGTCAGTCATCTGAGACTGAGAATGAGGAATTCGACCAACTGGAAGCACAACAAAGGACCAGCAGGAACTCTACTGACAACAACAAATGAGATTAAAGGATTTGAACAATTGCATTGAGTGCCTCCTTCAGGACTGTAAGGGGAAGAAGAGCTGTTAGGGACACAAGAGCAAAACAGAACATTTCTGTTTTGGACTAGCAAGAACAGAGAAATCAAGAATGCACTCAAACTAGTCTCCTATTAGGAAGATGAAAGTTGGGAGTAGGAAGTAGCAAAATGAACTAAGAGCTACACAGAAGCGGCTAGAGGAAGCCACACAAGTGCAGACTATGTGACTGCCTCACTCAGAGATGATGCATAGGCCATAATTCAGTGACTACAAAGCAGAAACTCATACACTGCTTTAGATTTAAAATAAATAAGGGTGGAGTTCCCTTTATGGGTGCTGAAAATTCTGTGGCCTTATAGTTACTTTTGCGTGGCGTTTCTGCATTTTCCTGGAGCTCTGAGGTGAGTTCTGTGCTGTGTCTGCAAGCACAATCAATAATTCTTGAAAGGTACAATAGGAATGGGACTCAAACACTTAGAAAAATCACCTCCGTTTTAGCTGTGGGTAACATTTCAAGAAGACAAAAGCAAGGTAAAGTAGAGCACAGAAGTGATTAGATCATTTAGAGAAATTGTATTTGTCTTATCTGGGGAAACCTATTTTCTTAACATTGGCCAAAAGGGGAAGAAGGAGGTTGAGTCAATGAGTGATTCTGGTTTTAGAATAAACTATTTCAAGTTGGTTAATATCCTCGACAGTACTAGAGAGGTAAATTATTAATACATGATAATTTGAAATATTACCTTGAAGCTTTAAGCATATACCCCAGTAATTTGAGATTAAATCATTCAGCTATCAAGGTGTTATTGATCATAAGAATATTAAAATTTAATGAGAATATCTAAATTATACTTTCAAATTACACTGCTTTTACAAAGCATACATTATAGTTAAAAGCAGAACCATACATTCATTGTGATTTCGCTAATGTTAGTGGTAATCTTGACAGTGCTACAACACATTGCTAAGAGGACTTTGTTAAATATAATGTATGGCACTACCAGTAAAGACAATTCACCAGCACAAGTGCTCCTAAAATATATCCAGTGAGGCAAACAAGAAATTTTTATTGGCTTGTAACTCTCCTTTCTAGATAAAACAGTATATTGTGCATGCACTCTTCTACTGAAAAATTACTCTTATTTCAGCTTGTCTCTTTTGTTGCAATCTGAACTCTTTTCTGTTATTCACATTCAGTCAGTCTACTCACACTGACTTTATGACAAGAAAAGTATCATTCAGGCAATTTGGACAGAGACTACATAATTTTCAAAAAAGAGATCAGACATCCTGGATTCACATTTCTCCTTTCGTCTTCATACAAGGGTGCTATTGTCATAGATACAGGGTATTCAAGGACAAGAGTCATCCCTAAACTAATACTGTATTGAGAATATTTGGCAGTATTTACTAATTGGATCATTTATTTATGTAAAAGGAATAATGCACACACAGCCCATCCTTTTGATCCACAGACCTTGTACACAATACACGAGAAATTTCTCCAAGGCTGAATTTTCAGGCTCCATGTGTTGCCAGAATAACAGACAGGAAGAAAGAAGCTAGAGGCATTTGAAGAGCATGACAGCTCAGAGAAATAATCTGCAGACCATCTACATGACACAGCTAGAATAAGTCCAGGAGTGCTCACCCAGCTGCAGCCTAAGGGATCTGCCATGCAGCCAGCTGCTGCTGCTATTTGACATCTGGGATCTGTAACTGGCGTTGAAAAGCAACAACAGAAAAAGAGAAAAAAAAAAAAGAGGAGGGAAAGAACTGAAGAGTTATGTGAGGTTAACAACAACGACAAAATCACCTCTTTCTCCCCCAACGCTAGAAGTATTTCTAAAAAAATTTGTTGGAGGCAAAAATGAAAATAGAGGCTCTGTGCACTTGCATGGACACAGTGCACAAAGGAAAGGTGAAATAAGCCCTGGCAAACGAGTGTAACACAGTGAAATTATTAGAGAGACACACTGATCCTGCTAAAAGTGGCACAGTATGCCCGTATCTCACCAGCAGTTTTGTAACTTACCGCTCCGCTTGCAAACATTGCCGTGGCTAATTCATGCCGTGGGGGTGAGATTGCCTGGCTTTTAAGGCTGAGTCAGTGGTCTCAAGCATCATGCCGAGGCAATCCAATTCTCCACTTGAAGAAAACCTCAGCCTGATTTCCCTTGCTCTCGTCCTGGTGTTTACTGGGCATAGGGAGAAGCGTGAGCAGGGAAGTGACTTGACTTGCCTGAGAACAGGCAGCGTGCTATCAGCAGAGCTAGCCAGGGAGGACGAAACCAGCCTGCGAGGGAAATGCCCCCTGCACAAAAGCCTGGATCCTCCTGCCACACCAAGGACCGGGTGTTCAGTGTCGATGTAGCAATGCAAAATCGTGTTTTCTGGGGTTCGGTCTTTTGCAGATCTCTGTGAAATACAATAAAATTGGCAGACAGTACTTCCAGATTACTGCACAGAGCTGCTGACAGGTTCCCTTTCTATGGCTTGTGCACTTCATTAAAGGTTATTCTATATGTCTAGATAGCTTCTCATCCTCATATGACTCCCTCCTCCTCTCATGACTGAGAGTATTTGAGATACGGGTGATTCAGATATGCCTGACACAAATTCCAAAAGCTTTACTAAGTGTAACTTTATAGAAGCAAATTGCCTGTTTCTCTGAGCTGGATCAGCAATGCTTCCCCTTGTCAACTCACAATGTTAGTGAAGATTTGAGCTGCTGCATTCGCTCTCTGAGACAGATCAGCAGTGGAAAAAAGACTTCTGTATCCCTGCACGTGTTTCTGTAGCAGTTTCTATATTTACACTTTTGGGGAACTAACTCTGGGCCAGATTTTGTCACTCCTATTCACAGTGAAGAGTATCTCACTGCAGGAACAGTCCTGAGGGGCTGCACTGAGGCAATCTGGATCATGCAGAAGAGTTCTTTCCACTGCGAGCGATTTATGTTTCTGCCTGGCTATAAAATGGCTTCAGCCGAACTATTCATAGATGAAGGCAGTGTTCATGGTGTGACCTTTATGTAGGAAGGAACATTTCTGCAAAGGGTCCTCTGCTCGTGGAAGGGGCAGATGGCACTGCTGTGAGCTTGGAGCATCTGCATGAAATAGGGAGTGAGAAAAGTGAGGCGTGTCTGCATCACACTGATGCTGCTCACCGGCACCTCGCCAGCAAGCACAGACGCACACGGCGCTGTGCAAATCTCTGTAGAACAGACAAAACTCACATTTCAGGCGATGAAGACCTGGCCTTTGCCCTTGGCATCAGACAACTCACAGCACTGCATTAGTCTGGAATTTAGATTTCTGGAAGATACAAAACGGACAGCTGTATCTAACATACATAGATGTTGATGCTGAGTGTCTATACTAGACTAGAAGTGTGTTTCTAAATGTAGCTTTGATGCTGGAGCCATCAGCCCAGCAGCCTTTCACAAAAGCCAGAGCTTCTCCAGGAAGCAGTAAGGAAAATCCCACTGCATGAAGCAAACACACAAGCACAGAATCATAGAATAGTTTGGGTTGGAAGGGACCTTAAAGATCATCTTGTGCCAACCTTCCGGCTATCGACAGGGACGTTATTGCTACCTTATTGATACATAAAATATGACTAGTCATATTCATAGATAACAGGTAGAAAAACAGATCAACCACAAAAGCAACTCAAATTTTTGCCTTTCCTCTTCAGTTTACCTACAAGCACTTCTGTAAGTAAGTCCTGTACAGAAAAGTACATCATTGATGAATAGCTACTACTTGGCACAACTAGAAGGCAGTTTGGGAGCCAAAAGATTTTACTGTGTCTGAGGCTTAAATAATAATACACACACACAGGGACTGAAAAGGGAAAAATTATCAGTTGTTCATGCTTCATCTTGAGACACAACCACCAAACATAAGATTTCAGAGCTTCAGTGTAGGTCTTAAATCACAGATCATGCACCCTGGCACATCTGTGCCAACCAACATCACAGAGAAAATAAAACGTTCTCCACCAGCTCATTTCAGAAGTCCCACAGAGAGCTAAAAGTGTTCAGCAGAAACACACATTAAGTATAAAATGCATTGTGTAATTACAGTACATTCAGGAAAAGAAAACTCAGAACCCACTGAAATGTTCCTGTTAAAAAGACTAAAAGCTGGGAAATATAGAAAACAATTCTGATGCGTCCTTATCTAAATCATTTACTCCATAAACAGCACCACTGATTTCATGCCTTTCACTGTTTTTTTCAATGATCCAGGTTCCCCTCACCCCAAAGTAAAACAGAAACTAAAAAAAAAAATATAAAACCCCCCTAACATTATAAACATTAAGCCTGCCCTTCTGTGCCTGTGATGAAAAATGTTGGTGGCTCTGAAGGACTCAACAGTGTTATCATCAGAGAAACCTCTTACTCTTCTTGTAAATGATGGCTGTGTTTAATTTGGGCTTGAATCCTGGCTGACACATCCGAGTGTCTGCAGATTTCACTCAGGATAAAGGACTGGATGAGGGCTGGGCACGTAACACACAGAAAATGTAGAATAGGAAAACTCTTTGGGTTTGGGAATGGGAAAAAAAGTTTGCTCATCTGGTTTTCGGTTGGGGCAGGGCGAGCTGGTAAACATAACCTTGAATCAGATTGTGGCTCTTCTCTTGTGGGTCCTCAAATATTCCAGCTCAATGGGCTAAATGAATCAACACACAGGATCAATGCTTTAAAAAGCATAAGGAGGGGGAGCTAAGCAGATTTCTTTTTGATAGAGTTACCCATATCTAATGGCATTTCTGGATGGAGGCCAGCTACCATAACATACCTATCTCTTGAGTTTGCCTAGAAATGGTAGGCGTATTATTTGTTAAACTACTCTCTCCCTTACCTCATGTGAAAAACAAAAAGAATTATATATAAATGTTTTTACTACAAACAGACACAAATTGTTTTGCAGCAGGTTGAAATGGTTCAATATATATTTTCCTGGAAGCCTTCAAACTGTTGTCTCACTAGTTCCAACAAACATTTGTCTTCCCTGTAAAGGAATGAATTATGCACAGAGCAAAGGAACAGAAAGAAGGGAGGTGATCTCAGTTAACTACAGCAACCTAGATGTCAGCTGCTAGCTCCAGCTAGTAATTTATGCTGCACTCCTTAAAAAGGATGTCTGAGGTGGAGAAAACTGCCTTTCAGATGTGCTAGTCTCTCTCCTGTCACCAGTGAAGGTGTTTGGGTGAAAAGCTTGGAGGTCCCAACTAATTCTCAAATGGCTGAGGTTGGCCAGGTGAGCCAAGCAGTGCCAGCGAGACAGGAGCAGAAGAGCCCCGGTTCAAGCCCCTAACCTCAGCCTCACCAGCAGCACCAGTTTGGTGGTTTCCTTATTTCTTCGTGGCCTGCAAAAGGACACCCCACTTCCCCGAGACAAGGTCTGGTGAATCTCATCTAGCAGGCAGCTGCAGGATATGCATGCAAGACCCAGCGACACAGAGGAGCAGCTTTCAGCACAGCGGGTCTCTGCCCAAACCAAGCAGGAGGAGGGTTCGTCTGGCCCATCAGTTATTGCTGCTTCCCACAGCATTTCCCATGAGCTCCCAGCCACCAGCGGTTTAGAGATGCTAACTGTCCAAACTATGCCTCAGAGACATTTCAGCAAGTGAGAAGACCACGAGTTACTCAACACAGTCCATAAAGGCTTTCTCAGTCACTGAGCTTAGGCAACAGTGTAGATGAGGTTAGATGAACTGAACCACAGCGTGCCCAGAATTAGCTGTTCTGAATGACTGTTTCTCGTAAAGGAGGTATCACACTGAGTAGCGACAAGCCTCTCTTCTTTCAAGGAATAAAAATTGCATGAAGTATGCTTGAGTTCCTTCCTCGCAAAAGGATCTGTTGCTAAGTGAACAGCGTGGAGTCTGGGGATGAGATCCATGCTATCAGTCTCCTGGTGTCTTGGGAACAAACATACCTACCTAGAAGCTGCATCTGGAAGATCTTGTTTATAGTCTCTCAGATGAGACTGAGGTTTTGATGCATAAGGTGGGGGAGATGCCTTGTACAGACCTCTAGAATGTATATGCCCCTCTAGAACCACCTTGCTAGACCTAGAAATCTCCAACTCTCATAACACTGAAATGTGGTATTTTCCCCCTTGAGCATCAACTTAAAATTTCAGAAAATCAAGGATCTCAATAAAGTATCATGCAACATATATTACCTGTATTTTATCCTGCCCTGCTTCCTATGGGATAGTTAAAATACTATGCATGTTCCTAACAGGTTGGACTTGATGACCCCTTCCAATTCAAGTTATTTGGTGGGAGCATGCTGTATATTTATTTAATTATCCAGAACTTAGTATAGCTTAGCCTTCTAGAGAATCCAGTTTTTCTCCCTGCAGAAAGCTAAGGCGATGGTCAGCATTGATGTGTGCCTCTGTCTCGCCATGGTACGCGGTTAGGGTGCCACCGGTCAGAAGTAACTCCCAGATCAATTAGTTTACACTAAGTCGCGGCATGGATAGTACTACGTAACAGGCACCTCAGTTGAGTCTACCAGAGTCTAAATATTTATAAAAAGGTCCAAGGCTCTTTGATCTGGGAGATAAAAGAACAATATGATGAAAAAGTGGAAGCTAGGCACTTCAAAAAGCTCAGGTTAAGACTGGCAATGGCAGGCAAATTTTTAATAGTGGTATCAAATAACTAATAATGCATGTGATACTATTTTCATAAGTTGAATCAGCCATAGTTTTGGGGTTTCTTTTTCTCTCTTCCCATCTTTTGAAAGGTCTGCTGACCACCCTATCACATCTCATTGGGTTCAGCTTTTTCAGTACATTGGATGATGTATTAAGGGTTAGTGGTTTAGTTTTATGTATTTGCTTAAATACTCTTAAATATTTATTAGTTTGCTTATAGTGTACATGACATTTGAAAGAAACAGCTCAAATCATTCATTTATTATTAAACTATTTCACCAACACAACTGCATTTTTTCTCACTCTGCTGGTGCCCATTTTTTCCCCTCCTACACAGCTTTACCCATTGAACTCTTACGCCACTTGTCTCTACATCGCTCAGTATCCTGTCACGATTTATCCCTACTCATTAGGTATCGATAAGTGGGAAAGCAGCAAAAACATAGCTAAATCCCCACTTCTGTCATATATTTTAATATCTCACAGCTTATGTCTGACCTATTGCTACTGCACAATTTGAAAGCCCCCATTTAGAAACTACAGTTGAGTTAAAATTCAAACCGCTCCTTAGGTAAGTATCAGTTATTTTCCCTCCATGCATGGCATTGGAGGGAGCACACATAAGGACATAGAAGCTCTAAAGCATGTTAAAGCTTCTTATTTCTCATTTCCTCCAGACTCCAGCCCTTCAAAGTGTTTCAGCAAATCTGAAAGAAGACAGGAAAGAATATGTTTTCTAGGGCATGGGGTCTGTGCAGAAACATTGCACCCTTTTCTTAAGCTACGCCACGAAGGAATGAGCATTGTTCAAGCACGGCAAAGACAATGAATATACTGCAATGTCTTAGGCAGGAGAGCTTATCCTACAGGTGGATCAAGGAGTCCAGGTGTTTGGAAAGCTGTCCCCTGCCTCCTCCAAGGAATCCAAAACCACATACTATTTTTGGAGCTTTTTCAAACCACTGTGTTAAAACACCTGGGCTCTCTCAGGAACTTCTGCTAGATATTGCCACAGGGGAGTATTACATATTCCTTATGTGTTCCTTGATACAATTCACAAAAATAACTGATCAATGACAATGTGAGAGCCAGGCATTCTCAATTAAGATCATATCAGCTCTGAAACAAGCAATTTATTTTCTTTTATTCCTGCCAATTCTTAATTAAAACAGGAAAGTTAAGAGTGCTGAAATTGAATTTGGAAAGGCTGGAATTCTCAAAGACAAGCTGTTATTGACAACTTACTGAAGAAACAAAATATTATTCACTTTATGAATCTTTTCTTTCAACTTACATAAGAAGAGATTAGTTTCCAGACAAATCTTGATTTATAGTTCTCCATGAGTCACTTAGTAAAAGGAAGCTTTTAGATCTTCACTGTAACAATAAATATTACACTATTAAAGAAAAGTTTAAAGCACAAAGCATACTCATGAATTCAGAGGCTGAACTGCCTGTAATTAAAAAGTCCAACCTTTCCTCATCTTTAGAATCTGTTCCTGTATCTCATACAAACTTCTCCTCTGCTTTCTGAGACTTTCACAAAATACAGCTGCACACTGAAGTGACCTTTTAGTCATCAATCTAAATCACTCTTGAGACTGTATATAAAGATTCAATACAAACTATCATTTATTTATCATATTATAAAAGAAGTAGGATCAGTGTTTACACACAGTTAATGTGACTAATATAGCCATCAACACTCCAGCTGCACTTGGCATCTCAGCCATCCTTCAGCTACCTCTAGCTCTTCCATCAACACTGCTCCTCTAGACTTGGTTCTGTTTCTTGAAACTCTCCCTTGTGAGATAAAAATCACGTGTCCCATGAAAGAGCAACTCAAAAATCTTGCATTTATCTAGCATTCTATGTTCATGCTAGTATCTGCATCCCGTTCAGTTTAATATATTTGAGTTAAAGACACATGACAGTATTTACAAATGCCTTTACAAACCCTTTCAGATGTTCTTGCTGGCAACTCGTATTTCCCTGACTCCTCTTACTCCAACAAAAAGTGAAAAAAACCCCGATTTATCCATCTTTTTCCTACATACTTCCTTACTGCATTCACTTAAAATTAGCTTCACTTTCCAGACAAGGTTTCTGACCAGTCAACACAGCTCTCCCATTGCTCTGTGCCTAACCACTTGCTCTTCCATCTTCTCAGTGGACTTGACACCCACACACTGAGGTAGATGATACACAGAGGACTCCTGAATAAAATTCTCTCTGAAAATAATACAGAGCAGCAGCTTGCATCCTAGAGTCGTCACTTCACAGCATCTTACTTTTCAAACCCACAGGCTTCACCTTCATTTCCGCAAAGCTCGGTACAACTGTTATTAAAGACGGGGTTGATATAAGGCAAAAGCACTGGCCATTTCCACACCATGCTCGTCTGTTTCATTTGAGCATTTGCTGTTAGGCACACACACCACTGAATAAAAAAGAAAA
The DNA here is from genome assembly GCF_000703405.1 of Apaloderma vittatum. Lineage (NCBI taxonomy): Eukaryota > Metazoa > Chordata > Aves > Trogoniformes > Trogonidae > Apaloderma > Apaloderma vittatum. The sequence continues at coordinate 67,767 of NW_009727633.1, read as the reverse complement.
AACATAACAGAAAACAAACACCAAAGCAAACAAAAAAAACCAACCCAGGTTTTCAATACCGGGTTTGTTTGGGCCCCAAGGAGAACCCTTCCCTATACACCTGAGTCTAAAGGCTGACTAATGGCCCTGCTCATCAGGAGCAGAGTCACTGCCTCTGCCTGCTGCCAGTTCTGAGCACTCTCAAGAGAAATGCAGTGGTTCATTTGCCTCGTACCCAAACAAGTAGTAGGTGCCAGGTGTTACGAATTTTCTGTAAAACAGACTGAATAGACAGGTGGTGAAAGTTGCTGACAACACAGAAACATTTAGCTTAACCAAGGCTTGGAAGGATCATTAGGAATTTCCCGAAAGACCAAGCAAAAGTACACAATTAGGCAACACTTAACAGAGGAATGATTGCAGATAAGTACAAGGTGCTGTAAAAGAGCAGAGTAAAATAAACAACATTCTGGATGAGTGTGACCTCTTCAAAATAAGAAGCTCATTAAAGGACCATCATGGTTTAACCCCAGCTGGCAACTGAATATCACCCCACCCGACATCTGAACCCCCCCCAGCCACTCGCTTGCTCCCCTCCGCAGCAGGACTGGGGAGAGAATCAGGAAAAAAGTAAAACTCAAGTGTTGAGCCAGAGATGGAAAAGAAGAGAAGAATAATAATGGTAGTATTATTTAAAAAAAAAAAAAAATAATTAGATTATACAAAACAAGAGATGCACAACACAATTGCTTACCACTCACTCACCGATGCCCAGCCAGCTCCTGAACAGCAGCCGTCACCAGCTTTCCCCCCCTGTTATAACTGGGCAAGACATCATGTGGTATGGAATATTCTTTCGGCCAGTTTGTTCTGGCTGTGTCCCCTCCCAGCTTCTTGTGCCCCTCCAGCCTTCTTGCTTGCAGACCATGAGAAACTGAGAAGTCCCTGACTTAGTGTAAGTGCTACTTAGCAACAACTAAAATATCAGCATGTTATCAACATTATTCTCATACCAAATCCAAAACAGTACTATATCAGCTACTAGGAAGAAAAACAAGTCTAATCCAGCTGAAACCAGGACAAGGCAGGACTGCAAAATGCCTGCAAATGGGTGTGTGGGAGGTACAGTATAAAGGAACTAAGATCTTTGACTTGTTGTCTGTAACTACCATGTGTAAAAGATAACAGTTCTAGAGATTATTTTTGGCTTGAATTCATCCTTAACACAGAAAAGCCTGGTTCAGACTCACTGCACTGGGAATGCAAGATACAGATGCCAGCTCTTTGTCAGGCAATCTGCAGACAAAAGGCAACTGAATTCATCTCATTGGCAACCTTTACAGGCTACTCTCACTGCCAACTGGAGCCCAGTGCCACACAACATTTCTAAGCACTCAGACTGTTTAGGATATATGAACTCTAGCACATAGAGAAATCACACCATTATTCAGCACTGTGCAGGCTAAATAAGGGTTTAGAAGCCTTGGAAAATCCTTGCAGTTAACTGTAAATTCATTGAAACAGAAATATTACAATGCACACATTTTAAAATGCATAGCTGAATTACAGTTCTTAGCATCCAAAGAAATAAAGACATCTAGTTTGTGGGGTTTTTAGTAGTAAGTGCATACACAGATGGAAAGAGCACCTGCATGCAGAGCTATTGGAGTTCAGATTTGAAGGGCCATGAGACTTGAGGACTCTCAGCACAAATTGATGGACAACTAGGATCAAAATTCTGGCCTTCCTGGGCTGCCTCTGAATGAACTGTTAGAACTGTCACTTTACATAAATCAAGGGCAAATGTCTAATTAAGGCAGTACACTGAAAGATGTACTGTTTGAAATTATGAGATAGAATCCCTGTGTTCAAGTCAATCGAAATTTTACCATTGTCTTCCAGAGGAGATGGAATTACAGCCCCAAACACCATTATTTAGAAAGCTGTAATACTCCCTAAAAAAGAGTTTGAAATATTTAGATACAATAATCAAGTAGCATTGTGATTCCTGTTTGTTGAATGTAATCATACAAACTGTTAGGTGCAGAATCCTTGACATTTCTTCTTGGTTCTGCATAAATACCAAGATCTGCTCTGGCCAAACTATTACAGACATACATATATATATACACACACACACACACACATACATATATATCTTCCTTTAATGATCACTTTTTAAGGAGGTGCTTTTGAGTTTCTTGGCCCCTAATGGGGAGGGATACAAGTAAACCGAAACCAAAAAACATGTCAAGAAAAGAACTGTAATGTTACAGAATTTTTTTCATTCTGTCTTTCTAAAGATCTAGTGTGGTATCACAGGTTTCTACCTGCTTGCCATTCATGTTCAGCATGAATATAAAACCACGAAAAGAAGTTCCTGGATTTTAATAATGCTTGAGAACTGGGTCTATATATGCTGATAGAAGCATTTCAAAAGCATACAGCAGTACCTGCCACAGAAGAGGTGAAGGAAGAACAAACAGGGCTTCAAAACTTCAGTAGCAGTGATCTGTAATGCTCTTTTGGCTTCTGAATTTACAAAATACATTGAGTGGCATGAACCTCTGTTCCCTACTTAGCAGGGGGAACCTACCTCTGTGTCTCCACACCATGCCATGGAGCCACAACAGCCTTCAGAGGTCCCTCTCTGTTGAGCAAGGCTTGTGCCCTCTCCTGTCAGTCCTCTGCTCTTTTGAGATGCTTCGGCCCTTCAGAGAGCTGGGAGACCCTCTCCCTAAAGCTACAGCCTTTACCGTCAGCTGTTAACATAGACACCCAGCTGCACTTGGAGCAAGCCCTGCTGTCCATCAGCATTTCCCAGGCAGCTGGCAGGGTGCAGGTGCGAGCTCTCACACAACAACCCTTGCAGAGAGCTGATCCTCCGAGCAAAGCCAGCACATGCAGAGCTCAGGGGCTTCAATATGTGAGGTCCTCAGACCAAGCCAGCCTTCCTGCTGCTGCTTTCTTGCAGCATTACTCAAGGGCTCTCCTTGCTGAACTAGACGAGGAGTCAATGCCTGACTGTATCAGTGCTGGTCCAGACAGACAGCGAGGGAAGAGCAAAGAGTTCTCATATCAAAGGCCAAAGAGATCCACTTTACCAATGAACTGGTTGGGGGCAGTGATGAAAAGACATAGGTGGATAACTTGAGGTTAAGTTCACACCTTTAAATTGCCGTGTCTATCCACTGACACCTACTCCTGCCTTGCCTTTGGCACTTAAACTCAAAATCTGCAGTTCTGAGAGATAAAAAAAGAAGCCAGAAACAGTTAGAAACATGTACGATTGGGACTTGAGAAGAAGGGTTTGGGGACTGAGGGACAGGTTCAGTGGGAATGGAGACGCCAAGGAGACCTTGGGTCAAAGAGGACAGGAAGAGGAGCACAGAAAGAGAGAAAAGATGCATCAGAAGTTATTTCATCCCATTCAGAGAAGATCAGCTTAATGATTCAGTCATTCTTTTTCTGGTTTTCAGTTGAATAATAACAGAAATTATCTTTTAGGCTCTCCCCAAGGCTAGCATGATACCTCTTCCTAGGACACAAACACCCACTGGCCATAACATGTCACTCTTACTTTGTGGTTTTTAATTTGACAGCTTTGAAACTAATTTAACAGAATAGTTGCCAGAGAAAAGATATAATGCAACCCAGATCATCCATGTGCATTCTTGTTGGTCCTATATAAAATCAGTGAAGGAGATTGCTTTTCCTGGTAGGGCAGTAGGTTTCTCTCTCCACCTCAGAAGCCAGCTAAAGAGGAGCTAAATAAAATTTAGCACACTGGATGAAATGTACAGAAAAACAAACTACACTGTTCCTTTAAATATGTTCAATTTTTCTAACTGCAAGCACCATTAACCTGGAATCATTTTTGAAATTAAAAATGAGAAGGCACAATAAAAGTACAGGCTGTTCCTATTGATACTGCAAATGAGAGAATGTTAAGCAGCTCCTATAAGAACACAAATACCATCTTATATAGAATATGAAACAGCAAAGATGTGTGTTACAAAGCTGTATTTCCCGTTCCTTAAAAACATTATAAAGAGAGAAACAGACAGGCAGGGGTGGAAAAAGAGAGAGAAAGCGTAAGGAAAGGAGGGAAAAGGGGAGAGGAAAAGAGAAAGGGTGAAGAGGGAGAGAGACAGAGACGGAAATACAATGATGTCAGGAATGCTGAACGCTTTGGAAGACCTTTGGAGAACATCAGATGAACAGAGTGGGAAGGAAAATACACAGGAAGATAGAGAGGCTGGGGGACATACTTAAGCTGAGGGCTAGAATGAAGCCAATAGCTCTTACAAAGTGCCTGGGGGATATAAACAAGACTGAAAGCAGCGCATCAGACTCACACGCAGCCTGCTCGCCCAGCTCGTGGCTGTGAGAGCTGCGTCACCCTTAACCGGGACGTGACTCTCTGAGAGTCTCTACCATGTTAGCGCAATGAACGCAACTCCCAACAGCGAAATACTGAAGCACGGAATGACTCCAGCTCTTCCCTCAGGGAATTATCTACTCAAAGTCTGCTTAGCATATATGGTAAACAATAATCCAGACTCTGAACATCGTGTTTTCTGGATATAATCTTATGCTCCTTCAAATTTATAGGGCTGTAACCATCTTCAAGTCTGTCTTTCTCCCTGTCTTCATGTGCTTCTTCATCCTTTTCCACAACTTGTGTTGTTTTTCTCCTTAGTCTCCCTTTTCTCTCACTATCTAGTATCAGCTTTGTTGGGTTTATTAGCTTGTGTGTTAACTTGGGTCTTCATTGTCTATTCTGGATTAAATATTAAACATTAAATATTAAAATATTAAAAATATGGTCATTCGAAAAGAAAATGGAATATGGAATGTGGTATTCATGTTGTGATTTCTTTCTACCATCACTCTGTCCTTTGTTTTCCTTTTTTTCCTCATTCCCTCCCATTTTACCTGTCCAATTCACCTGCTCTTTGAACACATATGTATATATTCCTTTTTATAGCATCCATGGCAGTAGGATGCTGATTTTTATTTAACTGAAAGAGTAAACTATAAAGAAAAATTATTATCTGCAATTAATCTGAAAACTCTGAAAATAATCTGCAAAATATGAAATTGGTCTGCAAAACAAGGAAATTGTCATCTTGCTTTAAAAATAAAAAGGATAAATAAAAAATCTGGTTTTCAAGTCAAAAAATAATTAACAATAATTAACTGCTGAATTCTCATTATATCATGAGTTAAATATAATCTTACCTGGCGCTAAAATGAAATTGAAGTAAAAATAGCACTAAGTTTTATCCTCTGTGACTACTAGAAGATGGTATGTTTTAAAAGGTCTCTCTGGGCAGTTTTGACAGCAGCTCATGGAAAGGGTCCCATGAGGCCAGGTAGCAGGGAGATCTCCACTCAGGTCCATCTCCCACCGAGCTGCACAGGACAGATAGCAGGAAGCGACAGACCCACAACCACTCTCTTTCCTTTCAGCTCCAACCCACTTGTTACACAACTGTCCCCATGCACCAACATGCACTGGACCCAGACTCCTCATGGCACATGCTTCTTACCGTAGGATGAATCAAATTGATTAAATTCCCTGTCCTGGCCTTATTCTGCTGCCTTACAAATCTCTAAACTTGGGGATGGTGGGTAACACACTCCTAGCTGAAGTGAGGAATTAGCCCTTTTGCAGCCACCTTCTGAAAACAAACTCCATGTAAACGCTTTGGAATCGCAAAAGCATGGCTTTACTTCAAAGTACTATCTTCAGAAAAGAACATAAAACTACATTTAAGAGACTAAGGATATGGGTACTAGATTTCCACACAGCCTAAGAAGGGTATTTCTGGTCTACCCTCGTGAAGTTAACTTTGGCGCCAGCAAGTTGCATCACCTGATGAGTCCTCTTTCGTCAAAACAGAAAAATGACTAGGTAAGACCTCTGCAGCAGACCCCCACTATTGTGTATCCACAATAAAAAGCTGAGACCCTGGGCTCTGCCCACAAGGAGGCAGGAGGCAGCTCTGAGAGCTCAAAGAGGATGAAGGACCTCTCAGCTCAGCCCCAGCCAGCTGCTGCGGGTGTGTTGTCCTGCCTGTCTCCATACACGTACGCTGCCAGAATAACCAGTGGGAGCCAGCAGAGTTACCGGGTCTCTAATGCACCTTGTGGCCCAAATTCAGTAGATTAGAGCGTGGTGCTGACAACACCAAGGTCGCAGGTTCGATCCCCGTTCGGTCCCCTCATGTTGCCTGATCTAGTTGAGAGGCGTCTCTGCCCATGACAGGGAGGTTGGATTAAATGATCCCTAAGGTTCCTTCCAACCTAGGCCATTCTATGATTCTATGATTCTCACCAATAAATGCAAACACAGGTATAAAAGCTCTACTTTTGACTGCACTAAGAAGAAAAAGTCCACACAGCACTGCTCTGCCCCACCCAGCAAATTCAAGTTGATGTTCTCTGATGCCTTTCCTTCGGCACCATGCAGTGCCGGCGAAGGCTCTGCTCAGCCATGCCACTTGAGGAAGGGACGCGCAGAATTATACCCTCCATGACGTCATTTTCATTACTTGAAACTCAAGATTTATTCAGACTTAATCTCTACATATATCCAAGTTAGTTAGCACAAACATATCAATTTGAATTTCCAACTTACACAAAAAGTCACTGTTTGGCAGCTAATTGGATAATATGTGAACGCCACCACGAATCATTCTTTTTTGCAAGCAAAGGCAAATATACTTTTTTTATCCTGCTGTGAGGATATGCAGTAAAGGATGCTGCTTTATGAACAGCGTGTTTCCAGAGATACCATTCGAGCAAATAAAAACAGAAAAATCTATATTCTGACTGTAGGACCAGCTGAAAGGGCATCTGGAGAGGCAAACACAATGTAGTTGTATATCACCAGTAGTTGTCAAGGTAACTACAGGATTATGATTCCACACTAAGAAATCATTTTGTCTATCTTCTAAGATAGCTGTCTTCAGCCAGCTATTTGAGATAATCTTAACTGAAGGAAGAGCTGAAGTAAGATTCTCAGGAGAACTGCTCCCTACATCAGCCTTGTAAGAAATGCACCAGTTCTACACCAAATAAGCACATTTTTTGACATCTCTCTCTTGTTACTTATGTCCTATGGTTTCAAAGCATAAGGCCTTCATGCCATTGGAGATGTGCTTTGCCTTCTGCATTGAGAAACAAAGTCTTGAAGGAAGTCTCATCTGAAGACTTCATTTAGCTTGGAACTAGCAATTAATTTTGCATCGCCTCAAAGCAAAATAAAACAATTCAGATTGATAGAAAGTAGGCTCAGACTCACCACAGGACATTTCCATTTTGTGGCAACTTTTTAATAGAACTTTGTTTTAAACAAAATCTTTGCAATGTTCTCTTTTATAAAAAAAAAGGAATTCCCTTATAGCATGCATTTGCAAATCAACCCAAAACACTAATCAGCAGCAGCTTATTAATCCAAGAAGATTTTAAGGTCTAGATTCTAAAACAAATATCTTTGACAGTACAGTAGGCTGGGACTTAAAAAAAAACAGAGCAAGTTGGGATGAAATGCCTTTGATCAGGATTGACCTGAACACAAAATGGCATATTGAGTTAATGCCTTCTACAAGCAGGGGCACTTTTCCTGCTTTATTTTATAGATATGAATGCAAAAATACTTCTCTCTCTTTCACCAGTAAACACTCCCATCAAAACTGACATATCTCTAAGAAATAGTGTGTCTTCATGAAAAATTGTTCCCATTAGGGCCATGGGATTTTAGCATGGATTGACTTCAAAGTGTAGAAGAAAGCCTGCAAGTTTTTAAGTTAGAAAATTAACTTTCCATAAATCTCCTGTTCAGAAGCCCTCAACTGTTGTGACCAAGTTTTGAACAAGAAAAATTGCATTTTTCTTTATGCTGTTTTTCCTCTACTTTCTTCCCATATATAGATCCTTTTTTTTCCCCCTTGATATGCCATTCAATTCCTAAAGAGAAAAAAGTACACACACCATACCATTTAAATGAGAACCACGTTCCAGGAAGTTTAGTAGCTGTAACTTATTAAAAAAAAAACAACCCACCACAATTGTGTGAGCATAAGTGAGACTGGAGTAAAAGGAAACGTAGAAAGAAGGAAGAGGAAAGAGGAAACACAGAAAGAGGAAACACAGGACAAGAGCAAATCTTGCCCAGAACCATGGAGATCTCTCTCCCACCACGTGCCCGAACATTTTCCTTGCTTGGGAGGTAAAACTGGTAAGGATCATTTTTCAAGTAGGTCAAACTAAATGTTGAAAAGATTATTTGATTTATTTTGTCTCCTCAAGTCACATCAGTTGTGAAGAGCTACTCCTTCCAAGCAGCCTGAAGTCAACAGTAATCTTGGTAAGAAAAGACAGTGGCAGACATAAAGTTAAGGCTAAAAAGGCATAAAACACAACTCACTGTTATCTTGGGCAAATGAATCAGATATTGGTTACAGTTCATATCACCTTGTCCAGAAACATTACCTCAATATAAGAGGAAAAATCCAAATCCAGGCATGATTATTAGACATTTATCTAAGTGTTCTCATGTTAGTTGTTCTGATTAATTAAAAGGTTTATCAGCCTCTTTAGGAGTATTTTTTTTTCTTCTTACAAGCGAGATCTTCTAGCACCAAGTACCAGAAAAGACTATAAAAAAATCTTCTGGCATTACATGTTTCCTGCAAGTGTTTAAAGGCTGAGAAGTGTTTTGAAGTGCACATGAGAACATTAATTTCCATTCAGATTGTGAAAATGTGGCAGTGATGTCATGTGTCATGTAATCTCAAGCACACTTTATTTGAAGCTTAGATTCTTAGATCTTAAAATAAAATATATTAGTCCAGGCCCTGCATATAGAAAAATAACAAGAAAAGCTGCTCCAGCCACAGGCAATATTTCCTGACCTTTTCACATAGGTTTTTGCTTTCAGCATCAGTGTTCCTACATTCCTTCCCCTCTGTTTCCAAACAACAGGTTTTTTTATCTGCACAGATGTGGGGTTTTTTTTACACTACTTAGAAGTCCTTTTCAGATACTCAGTTCCTAAGACTGCATTATGGTCAAATTATTGCTATTCTTACCACCATATCTGTGCCCAAGAGATGACTTACAGGTACTGTATGAACACTGATAAAATTCTCTGAAGATCCTTCAGTCCAGGAATCTGTGTACGTCACAGTACTTGTAGGGACTGGACAAATGAAGCATACAGGGGGTTTTGTGGTTTTGGCTGCCAAAATTTCATAGACTCCCAGAGCTACTGGTTGGCTGAGGCTGGAAGGCAGCTCTGGAGATTGTCCAGCCCCAGCCCCTGCCCAAGCAAGATCACTTGGAACCAGATGCCCAGGACAGCATGCAGATGGCTTCCGAATATCTCCCAAAGTGGAGACTCTACAAACTCTCTGGGCAACCTGTGCCAATATCCAATAGCCCTTATGCCAAAAAAGAGTTTTCCTATTTTCAAACAGGATTTCTTGCGGTTAAGCTTGTGCACATTGCCTCTGGTCCTATCACTGGGCACCACTGGGAAAAGCCTGGCTCATAACTCATTTAAGAGCTGGGACATCTATTCAGAGATTTGATTCTTTGTCATTGAAAAAAAGCCCTCAAAACACAAGTTAAGCATGGACACACTAGTGCTGGTCCTTCAGAGGTGCAGAAGGTCTGCTCTGGCTGTGCTCCCTCTGGAGCCTCGCTGTACTGCTGCAAGGATGGAGATGACAAGGAAAGACCAGGACTGCTCAGACACTCAGACAGACCACAGTCGGTTGACGTGCAGCTCACACCTGGGGCATCATATGCACCGCCCATAAGTGCTTCAAATATAGGCACTGCTTTTCCTATGTTTAATTCAGGCCACAAGTTCTCTCCACGCTCCCGGTAGCTGGTTCTCTGGTGTAAAAGGAAGATGGCATTTCCACAGAAAATACTGCACTTGTTATAAACAAATTAACTTCTAAAGTCCTCCATATAGCCCAAAGAAGCTATGACTATATAAAGTCAATCTTGGAAGAGAGATACGAAAGCATTCCAGAGAGAAAATAAATTGCCTTTTTCTTGGCATTGTCTTTTGTTATTCACTGGCAATTTTCTTGAGAACAGACAAGGTCTGGAAGTAGCTCATGCAGCCTGCTACAACTACTGCTCAAGATGGAAAAAATAATGGCATACTATGGGAGATGTCAAAGCCAGGAGCACCTCTATCTGGCCAGTGCTTGACATCCTGCCTCTACAGGCACATAAAACACATAAAAGCGTATCAAAATCCCATGAAAGGGTGAAACAGGAGCTTTTTCAGGCCTTGCAGAAGCAATTCCATTTTGAAATTCCCTTCCTCTGGATTGCCTTTAGTAGGGCAGCACAATCAGCAAAATCCTAACCTCGAAGCTCTGGTCCCATTAGTCACACAAAGCTTCAGCGATTTACAGTCATTTCAAGACAGCTGAAAGGACTTTGCTGTTCTGCCTACAGCTACACCTGTGCACTTCTTTGTCTCCGAGTTTCAATTAGAAATAATTTAAATATGAGAAAATCATTTTTCCTAGTAGCAGAGCCTGTTAATGAAATACGTTTCACATTTCCAATGGAAATGGGAATTTAGGAAACTAACAGGCAGAGCTTGTGCCTGCATTATGAATACATTTTGTATCTGAAAGACTTTATCTCCATCTCGCTACCCAGATCTGCAGCTCATCTTTAGCTCTGTGAACCATATATGTGTTATATAACGCCTAAATTGCAACCCTGTTAACATGACAACTCAATTTCTAAGATGTCCTAAGAAAGACAAAAACCAGAAGGTTCTCTGTTTTTTTAAATGTCTGTAAAAACTGAGGGGAAAAATCTTGTAATGTGTTACATTGAAAGTCAAAAGGAGAGCAACAGAAATATGAACAAGCAGCTTTAATGAATTTAACCATGATTTTGCATCAACGTATTATGTAAAACAAACAGAAAAGCAGGAGAATTGATTTGCAAAGTATTCACCTACACGATTTTACCAGAGGACTCTGGAGATATCTTTCTGTGGATTAAAATCTTTCCTACTTAATACAGAGCAAAAAGTCACTAACTTTGCTGGGTAAGGGACATAAGTGCTATGAGCACAGAGAAACTGTATTAGCCCCCGCCTTACTTCCTTGGGCTCTAGAAAGGAGTCTTCTGTCCCCTTAGCCGAGGGTACAGAAAGAAAGGAATTCTAAAAGTTTAGGTAAGGTTTTTATACCTGTCACCAAGTGACAAAGCAGAAGAGCTCCACAGCCCCATGCAGGGTCCTGCCAAGTGGCATACTGTCAGATCGAGACTTCTTTACTCCTCACTCATATCACCACGCTGTCTTTCAAGATGTCTTCGTGAGCCTGGTGTTCAGTTATATGTACAACTCTATCAGTACTTGACCTGCCAAAGCTAAATACTGGAGATAATGTACCAGCATGAAAAAAGAAACCACACAGATGGAAACTGCCCTGTTATTGCTGGGCAACTCTTTAAATCAAGCCTATGGGTCTTTCAGCATCAGCTGTGGTAGAGAAAGGATATGCCAATGACAGGATGCGGTAGAAAGAACAAAGTAGCGCTACAGCAGGTCTTGCCGCACACTCGCGATGTTACACTTTTAGACGTCAAAAGTACACCATGAAAAGCAAATCTGACACAAGCAAGCATAAAATCACACATGCTGGTTCACGCTTGCAGAAAATATGTCTCAGCCATAAACATTACCTACTATTTTTGATTGGCTGGATGATCACCTCCATAACAATATCTGTGACATACCATATCAAGTAAAAAGTTCTGAGTGACATTTTCGCACATCTTATCAACGTGTCAGTTTTTGCTGAGCTGGCTTACACAACTCTGGCCCACATGCTGGGAACACCACCACTGACTGGTGGGAAAAAGCAAATCTAAAAGTTCGGGAATTTGAGAACTCTTAGCAGCTGACTTCCTCTAGCCTGCAGGGAAAGCCAACAGCAAACCCTCTCATATAGAGTGGAAAAATGTGGACTCTTTCGTTAAAATTGGTGCCTGACATACAGCAAGCATCAGTGGAGTAACGATCCATGAGTTATTCTGCGATTATGCTTGGTACCTATCAGCTAGATTATCCCTTCCTTTGGCTAGACTCTTCGATCTCAGACCTCTAATAACAAGGAAAACCTCCTTGCTCATTAGCAGGTTATAATGCAAGAGGGAGAGAAAGATCTTGTCATCTCCTTATTCCCTGGCTGAGCCATACGTAGCACAAACATCCCAAGAGAAAGCTCTGGGAAAAAGCCAAGATTGTTGAACGCACGTGAATTGCAGTGGTTTTAAGGTGATATAATTTCTGCTACCACTTGGCCTACACTATCTTGATGTGGGTTGGACTGTAAATGACAGGATTTGGTTGCCACCATGCTAACCTCTGCATTCCTCTGACTCCAAGGGAGAAAGTCTCTTCTTCCTTTCTCACCTGGCTTCAAATGGAAGTCTCATGAATGCTGTGGATTTAGTGCGTAGTTTTCTAATTGTGGTTTTATTTGAATTGCCACAAAAATGTTGGGTGAAATTAAACACAGGCTTCTCCTTTTGAAGAGGTCTGTGCTTAATATGACTTTTACACCCTGTTTTCTCACTAACTTTTATTTTTTTCTCCTTTGAGTCTAGTTGCAACTCCAGCTTCTACACTGCAGTTGTGAGAGCCTTTCCTTGGTACTATGCTAAGTGATATTTATGCATAAACTTCTGCTAATTGCTGATTCCATTGGCATTCATGAACCTATGCTGGAATGATTGAAGCTTTCATTCATGTTTATATATTAGTTTCCAACATTTGTATGCTTGTAATCTTCCAGCTAAAATCAGCTTTCATTTGCAGAGATGCAAACTGAGGGTAACTGAGTCAGGAGATACACTCCATTATGGACAGAGAAACCTTTCTTCTAGCGTCACTGAGAGTTGAGTTTATCGCAGAAAGCTCCCAAGTCCACACTTCAATGTAGTTTGTTCAGGACTGTAACTATGGTTGAATCTACTCTGAAAAGCAGTTTGGATCAACAAAAGTCAATCTTTAGAGCTCATTTTGTGCTGAAGACCTGACACAGGCACTTCTGCAGGTTGCTTGGACTCAGTTCAGATAAGCTCTGAGTCTGCTCCCATGCACTAATGCTCTCTTACTGCTGCAGCTCACCTCCCAGGATAGTTCAGCCCAAAGAGGATCCAGGTCAGGACCTGCGGTGCCGCTCCCGACGCGAACCTGTGCTCAGCAAGTGGGCAACCATCTAGTGCTGCCTGAAAAGCACTCTCCTGATCTTACTAACGAACACGCTAACACAGACACACCCTATGCCTAAATTACAGAGACTCGCACAATTAGAATATCTCTGTGGTAATCCCGAGCTATCAACAATTTTCCCAGCCATGTAATTGCTACTATTAACAACACAAGTTCCCAATTTAACAAATGGAGGCAAGATAAATGCCCACATCATCCTGGCTTCTCGCAGCTTTATGATTCAGAGCGTAGCAATCTGTTGCCCTTGGTCTTTTGGAATTAGTGCCCATGCGATAATTTTAATGTCAATGCAGCACTTCTGGTCTGGTCTGGGTATCTGAGGGCTTTGATTGCTTTATCATGGAGGAGGTTTGGATGATAAAGTGAATTGGGTCTATCATGCCCCAAGGACCTGTACCTTATTCTCTTCCACTCAGCTGCCCATCTCCTTCCTTGTTCTTTACACTTGGCAAGAGGTAACTCGGCACACAGACCCAAAACCAAGGAGGACACCTAAACAGTCTGGAATTTGCAGGGAGAGGAATCAAGAAGGCTTCTGGTGTAACACCATGGGAGAGGACGGGTGGTAGAAAAAGGTGATATGATACATTGTGTAGATTTTCTACATTGCTGCCTTGTAGAAGAATGGCCACAACTGCTTTCCGCTTCAATGCTCTACCATCTTTTGGCATTAGCTCTGATCTGCATGCCTCCAGTATGGGAAATCAGGCTTCTTGCCTCCATGTATTCAGAAATTTTGTCAGTCCTTTCTTCATGTTTTACGATGCTGCTGCAAAAAAGTATCACTTGTGTGCACAGCCTTTAGCCTTTTTATTATTATCCTTTATCTGTTATTGCGCATCATCTGTTTCATAGGAATCACTTATGTGTATGCTCTGTATCTCACTTGTCCCCGTAGTACGTGTAGATTATGTCAAGCAAAACTACTTACCCTTAGATAGCAGACAAAGCCCCGGACAGGCAGTGGGCAAGACATAGAAGGATGATACCACCTTAAAACCACTGTAGTTACATATATTCAACAAGCCTGCCCTTTTCCTAGAGCTATCTCTGGGGATGTTTGTGCTATGTATGCCTCAGCCAGGCAACAAGGAGATGACGAGGTCTCTTGCTCCCTTCCGCTGTCCAACCTACTAACAAGCAAGGAGATTTTCCTTGTTATTAGAGATCCGAGATGTGGCTAGCAAGCTGATGGCAACCACTCACATACTTTGTCCATAGTAAAAGAAGGACAGTCCCAATCCTCGCTCATGCTCGCTGCCCACCAATACAGTTTTGAGTAGTTCTCCATCAAGAGTCCAATACTGCAGACGGGAACAGTTTCTGTAAGCAGATTGGAAACCCCATCCCTGGAAGTTTTTCAGGCCAGGCTGGATGGGGCTATGGGCAACCTGATCTAGTGGGGGATGTCCCTGCCCATGGCAGGGGGGTTGGAACTAGATGATCTTTAAGGTCCCTTCCAACCCTGACAATTCTATGATTCTATGATTTTTCATATGGGCCACAAAAATCAAAAAAAAGAGGGGGAAAGTCAAGATAACTGACAATGTTTTTATGCAGTGACTGAACAGATATTGAACTGTAGCTTTTGAAAAGGCAATACATTCACACAGCCTCGTCTTGGTCACAGGACTGCTGCTCAGACTCACACAAGTCCTTTGTGCAGGTTCGTGCACTTGTAACTGCAAATATCCCTCAATTAGTGAGAAATTCTGAAAAGGCAATACTCTTCCAGTTTGTTTTCAGGCCAAATCTACCAGAGGACATGAGATTACTAAAGCCTCAGTCATTAGAGTTACAGTGAGGAACAACTTGAGTCAACTTTAGATACACTTGCACCTTCCTGTATCTTGACAAAGTTTAAAACTGAAGGTTAGAGCTTATTTCATGCAGAAAAATCAAGAAAGACTCGCATGCTAGAAAAGTCTGTGATCACATAGATACAAGAAAATAAGACAAATCCTGGTTTATTCAGCTTCACACAGGTCACATAATGTTAATTAATTCCAAATGGTTTTGGTCTCCGTATAGAAACTTCCAGCAAAAGATTTAAATGATGTAATAATTACTTTTTTCCTTTCATGATCCTTCTGACTATATGCCTTAATTTATGATGCTTTTAAGTAGCATACATGTATCCTGAGGCTATGATGGGTGCACATTTATTTAAGTCAAAAGATAAATCTTAATGAAAGGGGTTTTTAACACAATAATTAACGTATTTTGATCATCATAACAGTAATTATTAGAGGCACAAAAACAGAATCAGATCTCAGAAGAAGCCATGGAGATCCTAAATAGGGTGGAGTAGCAGCACTGCCCTATTATTTTGCCAAGAAATGATACATCAAAGTGGCAGCAGTGAATCATCATGCACTACTAGGAACTACACCCAGTGAATTCAAGAGATGGAAACAGAGATGCACTAACCTCTATCATAAATTGCAAATTATAATCTCACAGCAGATAGTGTGCAATATGCTTTCTTTCCTAGTTATCAAGCTATGCTCTTCTTATGCCTCCCCCAACACAATCATCCATCAGATTAAAAGAAAAAAACAGAAGAATCACAAAAACACATGAATTTTGGCCTGATATGAAAAGTCCATCTATTTTCAAGAAAACAGGGGTTTTCTGTGAAGCATTATAAACTCTCAGTATGTGTCATATAACCCAACTGGGCAGCCCTGGCTTTTTTAGAAACCTCTTATTCCACAAAAAAGACCCACATTTTAATGGGATTATACACATGATGGGAAGCAAGACCAGAAATGAAAAAAAGCACACCCACTCTTACCTGCTGTCATCCTCCTCTTAGCAGAAATGACTAGTATCCTGATTTTCTGCCCAGTTATTAAATCAGTGTGCCCATACACACATGCAGGCAGACTGTAACTTGCAGGCAGCCCTTTTGCAATAACATACAGCAAAAAAAGTCAAGCAAAACTGAAAACATTTTTTGGAAAATATCCTACTCATTTTTACCCCTGTGTCAGATTTACTTTAAGAATTAGTTTCCTCGAACTAAAAAAAAGTTTAACAGTACAAAAGGGAACATACAAAGAAGATGCCAGCAAAAAGAGAGCAATAAGAAGTTCCTTAACAAAAAGAATACAGCGTGGTACCTTTTCCAGTCAAAGTTTCTTCTTGTATTTTCCTCACTGCTTCTTGGCCATCTCTCTCACTGTTTCCAGCTGTTACAACACAAAAAATGGAAAATTAGTAATGCAATCACCTAAGGACAGTGAACATTACATGGGCATGCCACTGAAGTGCTAACTACAGTACAAAGCCTGTTTTAGGTGAAAAGGCATGATTTGTTCCTGTCAGGCAGCAGAGGTTTTCCAAGAGGGCCACACAAATGCACTGCTGTTCACAAGTTTTGCCTTAGGAAAAGTTTTACTAATGCTAATATAAAAGGTATTTAAACATCAAAAGAAATGCCTTTTGTGCCATTCAGCTTAGGTGGACGGTTAATAATTGTCTGAAAATTGTTTGGTAATCTTTTTTATAATAACTTATATCAAAGGAAAAAACACAAACACAAACAAAATATTGATTGGTAGTACAAATTAAATGTTTTAAATTAAGTTTAACATTCCATTTATCCATCCACAACCATTTTCCATAGCATGACACATCAAAGAACCTATTGTTTATTATCTAAATTGGATATAAATACTGCTATATCTTAGGAACTTCATGAAGTTGCTGCCTTCTTTTCTTGATTTCATAAACTGCTACCTTGGTTTCTATCCAGGATTTATTTTGTGATGCTCTGCAAGTGTCTTATCCTCATATTCACTCGTTAGCTATGCAGCAGTAGTTTCAATTTTTCCACTTTTTTTTTTTAGTAACAGTGAATCAGCTTCCTTGTCAAAGACAAGGAAGGAATCACAGTGTCACAGAGTAAGTTGAAGTTGGAAGGGACCTTGAGAGGCTACCTGGTTCAACCTCCTGCTCAAGTTAGTTGGTATGTGCTCATATTTACTTTAAGATGTTAGAACATGCTTTATAGTGCTATTAAATTGGAATCATTTGATCTTACAGAGAAGATATTAAAAAAGTGGGAGTATGCTTTTTGACAGAGTTCATGTGTCATCCATGGGTTGCACTAACTGAAGGCTAAGAGAATGGAGATTTTTGAGACAACCTGACCACTTTGAGGAGGTAGCCTAATTCATTCTTTTGAGGATGGAAGTTTTGTTGCATTTCTGCAGGTAAAAACCCAATGATTTGAATCACATCTTTGTTTTCATGATATGCAAGAAGTCTCCATACTGACGTAAATGTCACCAAAATAAAGACATTTAACATTCCAGACACAGGAGAGAAAATAATTTTCATATAAAACCTGGTCCTTTTCATATAAAAAATTGGTCTATAACTGTTCTCAATATATCTCAATAGCTATGGAATTATACTGCTCAGACTGAGCAAGAAAGAAAATAGAAGAAAAAAAAAAGAAAAACAAAGCAGACATTTGCAGTATTTTCTTCTTGCTGTTGTTTTTTTTTCCCCTTTGAAACCATCCAGCCTTGTAAAGAACAGAAACATTCAGCTTCATGCTAATTTCCAGATATAGATGCAGCATCAACAAACAAACCCTGCAGTGAAACTGCCATTTCTGGGGAAATCTGTGTACATTGTGTGGCAGAAGTCTGCTCAGCAATGACTGATCACTGTTTATGAGAAAGCCTTTAATTTAACTAGTAACTGCCTGACTCGAGTGGGGAGCTCAAGGATAAATATAAATCCCATTTAGTGAAGCCAACAGATGGTATTTGTTCTGGGCCTTCCGCTCAGAACAAATGGGACGTGAATGGGACCCTCCAGACAACGACATATTGTGTGCAGCCCTGTCGTGATAATAACTCGACGTCTGGCCAACGTCTCAGGCGACTGTGGACCTTATGGATCCTGAAACAGTGCACGCCTGCGCTTGATGCAGATTCCAGAACTTGCACACGCTGGGCATATGAGTTGCTTGTGACTGAGTATAAAGGCAGGAAAGATCCGGGACCAGGTCAGAAGCCTCACCTACAGGGGCATGCACCACATAGGACTCTCCCAGTTACTGAGAGACTCCTGGTACCGGCATTTTATTCTCTTTTATTATATAGTCTACTATTATCTTTTATTATATTGTATATTATTCTCTTTTATTATATTCTATATAATAAACCATGTTTATCTTTACCTTTAATTTGGAGTCCATTTTTACTTCATATCCATCCATTCAGCAAAACGCATGGTTTCGAGGCAAGAGATCAATTTTCCTAATTGTTTCACCTCAAGTGATGTACCAGAGTAAGATTTCAAACCCAATGTGTTATTACACTGGATAGAGTTAGGCTAGAAACAAAAATACTTTGGTGCCAGTTCTGTCTTATTTGATTTCTCTTTCATTCAGCACTCCTCACACAGAGATCAGGCTTATTAAAGCCTCCAGTGTCTTGATTTAACTCGCAGTATGTTCACTTAATTTGTTCTTTTAAAGGAGCTTGTGTACACAACAAATTTTAATTTGCTTTATTTTGCTGTTATATAAATGGTTATTCATTAAAGCTCAGTGCCTTCCAAATGAACTCGTTTTATTCATATTTGCATGTTTTTCACTGTAGACCACTGGGAAAAAAATAATTATTTTGCTAAACAGTCACTTCAGATGTCTGCTTCCAGCCTGATTCAATGGAGAGTTTGAAAACTAGGTTCTGGAATATTGCAAAACTGAAATAGCCTCAGTGAAAGCTGCTACTGCAGTAAGAGGGTTTGGAAATATTTCTTTCAAAAAATTCCTGTAAGAAAATAAAGACACTGAACAAATTACTAAAACCCTTACAAAAATTTCAAAGACACATATAGCTGAAAGATACCATAAGACTGTGAGAGTAATCTACATTTCTGCGTTAGCTTAAGGAGATCAGCATCCCCTTGCTGGGGATTAGTGGGAGAGCAAAGGGACGTGGCACTCTCGTACTGCTTCTCTTCTAGTTCATCCTTCTGGGATCCTCTAAGCAGGAAGAAGAACAACCTTCTTTTAAATGCTTCACTAATTATTCGAAATTCAAAAAGTGCTAAGTCACCGAACTAACATGGTCAGCTTTAGGCTGGGAAAAATGAAAAATTATTTATATCTTTTTGATGAAGATAGGTCACCAAAGGGCATAACCTTCAAGTGTACTGGAGTACAGGACTCTAAGGAGGAGGAGAGTTTACTATTCAAGGGTAAAACTCTTACCACCATCAGCTGGTTTATATCCTCAGTAGCGTATCTGTAGTGATTATTTAAAAAGCTTTGTGATACGCAGGAGAATCCTCTGGCTGTTTTTTGTCAATGATTCACCATAACTTTCTTAAGTTTGACATGCCAAAATTTATCCATTTGAAGTGCTAGAGCATCTGTAGTGCAAGATCTGCCTACTCTGGATTCAAGTGGTTTGGAGAGGATAAGAAAGAGAAGACAGGCCATGTTTTTATGCAGTGAAGGGGCCTAAACAAAAGCTTTGAGAAAAAGAGATCCAATGTCTTCAGAGCTTAGATCATCAAAGTACCCAAAACCATGATAATCTTGCTTTTCATGCTAATTTAAAGTGTCTATTGGGAACTCAAAATAGATACAGTTGCCTCAAGAACTGTTTATGCAAGCTGCTCAGTGCCCTATCTGATGCTTTTCTTCCCCACAGAATAGTGAAAAATTCAGGTGAGACTGATTCAATAACATTGCTGGCTACAATCAATTCTGAAAATAAAACTTACTATATAATAATAAATTCAAGTCTGAATGGATGCACCTGTATAAAATAAAATGTCATTTTAATGGCACAAAAAATTCTAATTCTTAGTAAAATACTGAAACACATCTTCAAAAAAAAAAAGATGGAAAATATATTTAATTAAAACTTGCAGTCAAAAAATTGTCTCCTCTTTGACACTCATTTACAGAAGCACCACAAGTCAAAGCACGATGATCTAAAGCCACCACAGTACACAGAAAAACTCTAATCATCAGCAATAGGCTTTGGATCTTACCCTAAAGGTCAGGTTCTGTCATCTTAATCACTTAAGTAGATAATAACTCTGAAAGTTATTTCAGGGCTTTCAACAGAATTATCACAGGTGATTGCTCAGCCTGAATAAGGATGCCAGATAAACAGCCTGTAGAAACCCAGCACATCTGGGAAAAAAAACTATAACTAGTTATGGGGTCCTGATACTTCTATATGTATTCTTTATACCATATTTCTAACTTCTTTGAATGTGAAAATCTCTTTAAAAGAATAATTCCTGTTCATGCTCATAATTTATGTGCAAAATTGATCTTGATAAAGAAAAAGCAAGATATTTTCCAATTGGTGCTTTGCAAAAATAGGAATTAGCAATGTTGACATTACAAGGGAAACTACTTCAGGCTATTTTAAAGAAATTTAAAATTGTAAACAACAATACAGCCTGAAAAACTTAAGGACGTCTGGAGAAAATAAACCCACAAATTCAAAACGCCTTGGCTTGCCAAAGTTAGCACGGGGAGACTTTCCTGACATTCAGCAAGACAACATAAAACCACAACATGCACAAAAACTTTTTGAGATGAGCACCAAGAATATGCAAACCACTCAGGATATGGTGGTCCAGAGAAAGATCTGACACCCGAAAGCCTGGACCTTGAGAGCCACCCTGTGCACCAAGACACCCCTCAGCCTGCAATGAACCCTGGGAGGGGCAGCAGCAGGGAGTAGCCCAACTACAGGGCAGCTGTGCCTCCCTGCCCTCCCATGTACTCCAGCCTTCACCAGTGCCTGGAGAACTTGCCTGCTCATCCCTGATTTCTTTCTTTGTAATTACATGTCAGCTAAGCCCTGAAATGATCAACAACTTTCCAGGGTTTGCAGCCTTCCCCATGGCCCTCCTCACTCATGCCCGATCACTTCAAGCAACCAGAGTTTATAAGTGTTGCCCACGAACTCTAATGCATATGTGCATGACCAGGAGAAGCTTGGTGGTATTGTAATAAGTTCTGTAAAAATGTATACCGTCTGATTAAGGAGTTGCTGAGGGTGATGGTTAGGTGTCTTTGTGCAAAAGAATATAAAAAAGATTCCAACTGGAAATTTGAATTAAGGTGCCTCCTCAGCATAGCATAATCCTCATTATGAGTGAGGAACTGACTTCATTGGAGCGCCAGCCTGAAGACAGGGCTTGCAAGGGCTCAAGAGAAAAACAAAGTCCTATCAGCTGCTGTTATAAAGATGATGATTTTGTGAGTGTGCAGGGCACTACACAACAAATAGCATATGCCTAAGAGAGAGGAATGATTGCCCCCCAAAAGCTCTGAGGATGAGAAATTTGAACCTGTGCAATATAAATATTTTTAAAGGAATCTCTAACATCTTCAATAAAATAAAATATCTTGTTTAGAACAAAACGAATACAGATCTCAAGTCTCACCCATGAAACTTCCAAGTTATGAATTTGTTATTCAGGTCTAAGTATGTGACCTTGTATTAAAAAAAAATCCAACATTGAGAAAGTTATACAAAACTTCCTTATATTTGAGACACTACACATCTTTTGTCATCCAGTTCATCACACAGCAGTCACAATTAAATACATGCCTTTTTGACAGGAACAGCAAAAACATTGTTGTAAGTGTTCCTTTGAGAAAAGAAGCAGGAGGATGCCAGTTTGAAAAGAGAAATTGTCATTCTTGCCGTAGGTTTCAGCAACCCAGCTGTTCCAATGAGAGACTAAGAATGACCTTGTTTATCAAACAAAAGACACACCTAAGCAAATGCCCTGTCTCCAACAATAACCTGTAGCGAGTTCTTAAGGAAAAGGTATAAGTGACAGCATTAAGTCTGGGAATGATATTTTCCAATACGCTCTCCTAGCAGCAAGAAGTTTCAGAGACTTCCTGAATCAAAAGTCACACCTAGCCTCGCAATGAACCTGTCCTCCACTACATCATCTAATTGCACTTTCAATTCATTTAAGAGCTTAGCCACCAAAAAGTTCTGGGACAACAGGCTCTATGATTTAATGACACACTTAATTACATTTGCAAAGTTGTGTTTCAGGAGCTTGTTTTAGGTTTGCTTTTGTTTGTGTTTCATTTATTTTTTATTTTGTTGGATGTTCTCTATGTACAATAAAACAGGGAATAACCACTTCTTATTCACTTTCTTTATACCATTCAGCATTTGCATTTACTGACACCCTGTATTTATCCATCCAGTCACACAATATTGAGAAATTATTTCCCATCCTTCATAGTTAAGATTTCACAAGGCACCTCTGGAGACCATCCAGTCCCACTCGCTGTTAAAGCTGGCTGCCCAGGACCATGTCCTGTGAGGTTTTCACTGTCTCCAAGGACAGAGACTCCACAACCTCTCTGGATAGCCCATGCCAGTGTCTGGCCACCCTCAACACAAAAAAAAAAAGTGTTTTCTAAATGAAAATACCTGTGTTTTGGTTTCTGCCCGTTGCCTCTTGTCCAGTCATGGCCGCCACTGAACAGAACCTGGCTCCATCTTCTTTGTTGCCCCCATCAGGTATTTATACACATGGAAAAGGCCCCCCTCTGCCTTCTCCTCTCCAGGCTGAACAGTCCCAGCTCTCTCAGACTCTCCTTTTGTGTCTGAAGCTCAGCTTCCTTAATTATCAATAGTCAAATTAATTTGACTACAGTAAACACATCTGCACAAAATGCATCATCTCACTGTTCACGCTTTTTTCCATATCTGTCTTTTATAAATGTAGTGAACATATGCCTATGGGATTAGGAGTCCCTCTGCTCCATACCAAAGCTGAGAAATAATTCCTAAATATTGATTTCTGTCTCCTAATCAGTTACTAATTTACATGAGATCATTCTCTAATCTCAATACAAGGTGGCCACTTTAAAATCTTCTGACAACAGCCTTGCCAAAAGATTTTGAAAAACAAAATTAAATTAATTCACAGATGTTAAATCCTTCAAAGTATTTAACAAATGCTTAATGAATAAATTATATGTCTAGAAAAACTGCATTAACTCTTCCAAAATTTATCATCATGTATTTAACTCTGTATTTTTTATAATGCCTGACATTTTTCTCAACATAAAATCACACTCAGTGGACTATGCACAATGCCCTTTCTAAAACCATCCAACACTTATATTTGCCACTTTACACTTCTCCTATACTAAATATGATTTACGGTCCTGTGCAGGAGATAGCAGTCCGGAAATACTTTCATGAAATATTTTTGTGCTATTGAAGGATTTTGTTTTTAATCACAGTGGTTTGTTTTAGACTGTTTTAATTTCTTTTCTGATAGGTGGTACTGTATTATACCGAGTTTGTAATAATCTCCATAACATTCATAAGCACTGTATCTTTTTAACTGCTCGTTTTATATACTTCTCTTAGAAGATACAGTGAACAGTGGTTGCCTGTACAGAACACATTTCCAGCCTGAAGACTACAAGCCCACTTGGTTGTTCCTCCTAAGGATGTTCCTCCATACTCCTGAGAAGCTTGGTTTCCTTCTTTAAATTTTTTCCTTCCATCCTTTAAATTTTTAGGCCATTCATTTTGAAATATGCAGAGAAGAACTCAACACAGTATTTAAGGTGCTGGCACACAAAGGATTCATACAGTTGAACCAACTCATGTTGTCTGTTTTGTTTGTTCACTTTCTAACAATTCCTAATATTTGCTTTGGATTTTGCAAATTGAGCACCAAGTTTTCAGAGAATGATCTATATTGACCCCAAGATCTTCCTCCAAAGTGATTGTGGCCAACATAGGACCCACCTTTTCTTTTTCTGGAGTTAGGATTTTTCCCCGTGTCTGTCACTCCATATTGATCTACACTGAATTGCACGTGCCTTCGAACACTCAGCTTCTTATGGTCTTCCTGCAATTCTTCACACATGTCCCTGGTCCGTATTACTCTAAGTAATTTAATACAAACTGAAAGGCTTGTCACTTCACTATTTGCTCCTCCTCTAAAATTATACATTGAAAGTATACGTTGGAAACACATATCCCTGTTGAACTCCAGTAGTTCAACTCCAGCTGAACCCTCTCTACTAAGAAAATAAATATTTCTGTCTGTCACAACATGCAATGTTATTGCACAAATGTGATGGCATTTGTACCTATCCTTTGGGCTGTGCATTGTCCTTAACAGCCTTAGAAAATTTGCTTTAAGATTTCTAGAAATTCAGACAAATCATATCAAGTGTCAGGAGGATGGAGCCAGGCTCTTCTTAGTGATGTCAAATGACAGGACAAGGGGCAATGAGTTCAAGCTGGAGCATAGGAGGTTCCACAAAAGCATCAGAAAGAACTTTTTCACTGTGAGGGTGACAGAGCCCTGGCACAGGCTGCCCAGGGAGGTTGTGGAGTCTCCTTCTCTGGAGACATTCAAAACCCGCCTGGACACGTTCCTGTGTGACCTACTGTAGGTGATCCTGCTCTGGCAGGGGGGCTGGACTAGAGGATCTTGTGAGGTCCCTTCCAAACCCCGGACATTCTATGATTCTGTGATTCTGTGAGCTCAAATCTTCTCATCATTTACTATGCAATATATCTGCACAGGTGATTGAGTTACATACCTACTTGAGATCACTGCCCAAGAGAATTTTTGTCCTTTGAGTGCCTTTTCGGATATTTGTCACTATTTTAATAATAGATTCAAATGTCCCAAGGAATGCTGTAATGAGTAATAATAAATAACTAGTCTTAAGCCACTGTCAATTATAAAAGAAGCCCATAAATTTTACAGGTGGAATGTTCAAAATGAATAAAAATAAACTAATACTTGGGGTTTTTTAAAGAAAAAAAGTCCTTTTAAAGCAAGGACAGTGACAGTCTGCAAACAGAAATTCAGGATTGAAGTGTTTGGTAAAATTGTTACAGATTTGGAAGGCTACATGTGGCTGTGCATGGCTCTGTGCACATGCATAGTGTATAAATAACACGCAACACACTAAGTAGAATTTTTCATAACCCTGATTACAGTGTACTGATATGTTAAAAAGGGAACACAATGACAATTATAAGGCCATCTGCATGCATTTTCTTAATGTTCATACCAGAAAAAAGGGAAACCATCACCCACTTTTAAAAGGCTGGTAATATTTTGACACTTTCCGACTACCTCTACAACTCATTCTGGCCTAAGAAAACCTGGCTAAAATTAGGAAGATAGATACTTTTCTAGAAAAAAAGATGTCATCTATGTATAGTGAGAAAAGACTATTAAAGTATTCCATATAAATTTTCAGTAATTGAAATTAAATCAAACCATTTTGAAAATGAACAATTGCACCATCTTGATAAGGTTTAATATCCTTCTAAAGGCACTTTGTAGTATTTTCCACTATAAGAACTGTCTGATTTGTAATGCAGAGACTGTAGCTTGAAAATTGGAAACTAATGTGAATGAGATGACAGAAATATGTCTTGCTTGTTCTCCTGTAGGGCTTAAGGAGGTCATACAGAAGTGATGAGTCTAGTGCTGGAACTACATTTATTTGTGCCAAAACTACATGGCTCAAAAAAGTCACTTGAACGTATATCTTAGAAAATTGTGATACTGATACACTCAGACACTAAAGATTGATTACCCTGACCTGAACCTGGTGTTTTATACCAGGCAGCATATATGTAACATTGTCAGGCTGAAATCTTTTGACTTTCATTCACCATTATCAGACAGGATTATCAAAGCTTCTGTGTTAGATATTATCACACATTTTTTCCAGCCTTCTTTTATTATGCACTGAAAAAAAAGAAAAAGAAAAGGAAAAATCAAACTGAAACTCTCTTTTTAACGTCAACAGTTTCAATACACACTTACAGAATCCTCTTAACTTTAAACCCCACAGATGAATGACAAAAGGAATATGAAGACGTTACACTTCCAGTTGGTCTAAATCCAGATTCAGAAACCTGTGGTCAACACTGTAAAGCAGGGCTGAATCTACTGCGTTTTATGACTGGGAGGGGTCATAAAAATGACTAGGATATCTTGATTTTCATTGTCCTTATTGTTAATAGCGTATTTATTTGTAAGTGCACACACAAAACATCATCTTCAATATCAGTTACTGGTCAGCAGGCACCAAAACTGGTGTATCATTTACCTTCTCTCTCCAAAAATAAAATTGCAAGCTTATTTATCACGTAGTAAATTGCATAGGAGGGAGCAGGAGCTCCTTGACTCTGAAGGCTCACCACTGGCAGTCCAGGGGTCTGCTGTCTGCCAGATCTTCCTGAAGTAAAAGTCTCACCGACTGTGAGTAACGCTATTGGAGCCTGGCAAAAAATCTCAGTGAAAAAAATCTCAGTAATATCTATAAATCTTCCATAGAAAATTACTTTCATCATTTCATCATTCATGTCAACCTTTTTCCCAGGCAGAGGCTGAGGCAGAGTGAGAAGTATCCACAGAGGAGGGCCATCAAAGAAGTCTTGTGCACCAGTGCTGGGACTGGAAAAGAAGCTGTAAAAGCACCATGCAACCACTTGCTGGAAATGCTCCAAGTTGAGACTCTGCCTTCTCACACAGTGCCTGTTCATGTTCCTCGAGGTAACATGCTTTCTACTTGTTTTCCTCATTCCACTAGTAGGCTGGATTTAAAAGTAAGTTACTTCAAACATCTACTCCTCTAAAATGTCAGATGGAGTCAAAATCACATCCATCACAAATGGGGAATCATCTTCACATCAGACATTCAGGTTTGATTCATTTGCCCGCTGCAGGGATATCATTCTTTATTGCTAAATCCCCGTAATGGGAAAGAAGCATGCAATGAATGGGCAAGATTGACCGTGAGCTACACATGGGTCTCCCTTGCAAGCCCAAATTTACCTAACACCCACACTTTTTTCAAGTAAGTTCACACTTATATACAAAAATAGGGTGAAAACATTTCTAAAGTAGAAAGCTCGAGCTCAGTTGCTGTCTTATTTGAGGCTTAAGTTCTTGTTTGTGTAGCCTACAGCTGAATGTGCTAGCACATGCCAATGTGCCAGCAGGTATTTTAAGAATACTCTGGACACTTGAGGCCAACAGTGAGCAACAAGGATGGAAGGTCACTGCATTTAATGTACTTTTGAGACTGTTTCAAACTTGTAGCTGGAACAAAGCCTGAAACTATCCATGTTA
This sequence comes from Apaloderma vittatum, assembly GCF_000703405.1. Lineage (NCBI taxonomy): Eukaryota > Metazoa > Chordata > Aves > Trogoniformes > Trogonidae > Apaloderma > Apaloderma vittatum. The sequence continues at coordinate 40,325 of NW_009727633.1, read as the reverse complement.
CTCATAGGGCTTCTTTACTCTGAAGAGTTTCCCAGGCAAAGAAGATGCCTGTGACTCACCAGGCTCAGTGTTTAGGTCACAATTTGCCTGAAAGAACTGAATCAATGTTACTCATCAAATGCTTCCTATAATTAATTTCATTAATTTCCACTTGTAGAGATTCGTAATGCAAGTATTAAAGTTGGTACAACTGATGAGTGAATGGAAGTGTCTGTGTCTGCAAGCACCAGAAGAAAGAGCAGAGCAAAGAGTTAAAAGAATGCCCCTTACTGAAAAAAAAAAGAACGTGTTTCCAGGGCACTGTTCATCTGTTGTGTCAAGGCCACAGCACAGAGGACTTGCCAGAAGACAACCACAGAGGTCGTCTTCTGGCAAGTTAACCAGGAGGGTAACATCAAGGTTGCAGCATATCACCTACACCATTACTTTTCCCATTAGCCCACCCAGAAAACAGGCTATAGGCATAGGCTATATACTCCAGACAAGAAAAAATATCCTAAGAGCTGATGACTCCTAAAGCGTATAAAAGATCTGTCCATAAACTAGCCTGCCATTTCCAATTCAGAAGAACCACTGAGACAGGATAAGGACCGGGTAGCTGGCGTACCCTCTCCCATGCTGCACACAAGTGATGCTTGCCAGACCACTGGAGCATATGCACCTTGGTGCTCGTTGTGAGTATGGGTGTGAGTGCAAGCGAATGAGATCTGTGAGGGGGTGATTGCAAGTTGAAAAAAAATCAGCTTATTTAGAGATTCTGAAATTAAATACTGCTTTTCCCAAATACCTCACACTGGATTTTATTATGCGAAATACTCTAAACATTAAATGGTATAAAATAAGTCCTCAAAAATCTAGCAATGTTTGATGTTCCCACGACCCTATGCATAGAGAAGAAAACTGGCCTATTTGTTTTTCCACTGAGTTCATTTTTGCAGTCCACCTTAAAAGGAAAAGTGAATTCTTTAGTGAAATATTAATGCTGACTTCATTAGCTAAATCTAACATCTAGCTACACATAGCAGCATCTGCTCGTATTTTGCAGATGCTTGGTTTTGACATATCTATTAAAGCATGTATGAGTAAGTTGCATTCCACATTACACCTGTATGATTTCAGGGCACCTCCATCAGTGTTACTGAATGCACTGGACTAAAAATATATGGCTACTATGCTCGTTTATTGTTTGGTGTGGGTTTTTTTAAAGATGTGTATACAAAACCTTAGGGAAAGGACATTCTGTATAAAAGCTAAACAAAATGCTATCACCAGTTTGCCAGTGTATTATGAAATACCAACCTTCGGTGACCTCATGGTGTAAAAATTACAGTATTTTAGGTAAAAACCTAATTAAAGAAAGATGAAGGGAGCAAAATTCAGTATTTTAAACATGAGTATTCATGATGTTACATACAGATTTAGTAGATACAACAGTCCATATACGTATGAGGTGGGAACTGAGCAACGATTGATCATTGCTTATGAAAAAGCATTTAATCAAGTATTTAACTAGGAACTGCCTGACTTGAGTGAGGAGCTCAAGCACAAATATAAATCCCATTTAGTGAATCCAACAGGTGGTATTTGTTCTGGGCCTTCCGCTCAGAACAAACAGGACGTGAATGGGACCCTCCAGACAATGACATATTGAGTGCAGCCCTGTCGTGATAATAACTCAACTGTGCTCGGATGTCTGGCCAATGTCTCAGGGGACTGTGGACCTTAACGGATCATGAAACAGTGCACGCCTGCGCTTGGTGCAAATTCCAGAACTTGCATACACTGGGCATGTGAGTTGCTTGTGACTGAGTATAAAGGCGGGAAAGCTCCGAGACCAGGTCAGAAGCCTCACCTACGGGGGGATGCACCACATAGGACTCTCCCAGTTACTGAGAGACTCCTGGCACCAGCTGTTGATGTTACTGAGGTGGTAATTTGTGATCTATCCTTTTCTTAATCACTGTTATGCTTTGCAGTAATGAACCAATGGATGCATCACTTGCTGGTATTGTTTCCTTTTATTATATTGTCTACTATTCTCTTATTTTGTATACAATAAACTACATTTATTTTTACATTTAATTTGGAGTCCGTTTTTAGTTGGTATCCAGCTATGCATCAAAACAATAGAGCATAAAAAGCTATTAAAATAGGAAAAAAGTCTCACTAGTATTGTCTGTAATAGAGAGAAGACATTGTGCACTCAGGACATTATTGGAGTTCCTACAGGAATTCACTTATCCTAACATCAGATGTGGCAGTCTAACATACTACCTTACAAACTCTTTATTATCAATGGAGAGAAACAGGCATCTCCAGAAGGTGATGGCCCATATCAGACTGACATAAATCAACTTCTCAGGGTATTTGTTTCCTTGCCTTGCTTGTGTTCCAGAGTCAGGGCTGGGCCAGGCACTAAATGCTGACAGATACTCTCTAACCTCTCTCTCCTCGATGGCGAAGGGAAACGGAATAAGGCAAAGAGACTTGTGGATTTGAAAACTAAACGGCTTTAATAAAACAATAATAGTACTAGTTCCTGTTCAGTCCCCATGTGTTGCCTGATCTAGTCGAGAGGTGGCGTCCCTGGTGACAGGGAGGCTGGATTAAAATGATCTCTGAGGTCCCTTCCAGCCTAGGCCATTCTGTGATTCTATGATTCTAATCAGGAAATAATGAAAATAATGGAACCACACAAAAAGTAAATTGAAATATATACAAATATATACAAACCCAATATCAAAACTGACTCTGTCTGCTGACAGCAATCCCCACTGATGCTGCAGAGCAGGCGGCACCGGGGAAGTCCCAGGTTCGGTGGCAGAGGGGAACTGGACACAGGAGCTGGATTCGGGAACTCAAGAGTCCTCCTCGGATGCCACACACTGAACAAGAGGGTTTATTCCGCATGATCCCTCTGCTTTATACTGAATGTGATATATATGGAATGGAATACTCTGTTGGTCAGGTTTGGGTCACCTGTCCTGTCCATTCCTCCCTAGCGGTGAGAACTTTTTACCTCCTTGAAACCCTTTCATTTCTCAGCAGCCCCAGTGATAAGCCCCACATAAGATTTAGCAGTGACCTTGGTCACTATGGGAGCAAGTATACGCAAGAGCCTTTCAGCATACCAATCCTGGTAGTAACTATAAACATTGGAAGTTACCACTCCTAGTAGCAGACATGGTCTGCAAAAACACGCTGTTAACTTCAGTAAAGTGCATTCTCTTAGAAGAGAGTGAGCTGCAAAGTCTGTTCTGTTTAGCTCAAACTAGGACATCTACAAAGGCTGCCCACAGTGACAAAATGAGAACTAAATGTGCAACTTGTACTTGGATCAAGTTAGAATGTCTTCTTTTGCCCTTATAACAGAGGTTATCCCCCACTACACACTGGAACGTTCCTCCAAGGCTTTCATTAGTTTTCCTGTTAATGAACATCTGCACCTAACACTGAAGCATAGTCCACCTTGAGTAACAAGATAATAAAATAATGTTGTAATACCCATATTTTTAATCCTTTTCCACGACCTTTTGGTTTATTTCTTATATAAGGTAGTACGACTCTTCCAAGTTCTGCAGAACAAAACATCCCATCCCCTTTTCAAGATCTTGCAAAGCAGAACTTAAATCAAATCTTTATTTGTGCCAAATGCTAGCAAGAGCCTCTCTTACCTTCCCCTGTCGTATCTTTACTCATGCTGGACAGAAAACATGCTTTAAAAGAAAAAAAATTACTTTCTGAAAAAAAATACATTAATTAAGAAAATAATGACTTTACCTATTATAACGTGCATGCCAAGTCTTGCCAAATGCTTCACCGTTTGGTAACCGATTCCTTTAGCACCTCCAGTCACTATAGCAACCTTTCCATTAGGGAAAACTATATAAAGAAAAAGAAATAACACAAGGTCAGTTTACAATAGTAACATGATTAAGAAGTTAAGGTGTATTTTAAAGAGGCATACACTTAACAGATCACTCGAGCCAGGCCACCAAGCAATCTCAGAAGAAAACTCTGTACGGAAATTAAAACTACTGAGCATTTGCTGTTATTTACTGCAGTATAATTCTCCAATATTAACAGTTCATGAAAGACTGAGTTTGGCAACACAAAAGACAAACACCCAGTTCAGAAAGTTCCTCATTTCTACTTGTACGCATTTTCTCATCCTCTCTTTAAAATTTTCCCTTGAACTTTGTTACAGAGCAGGGAGACAGTTGTTACAAGTCAGCTCAGGCATGGTTTACTGCATGTGCAGAGGTACAAAAAAATCCAATCAGCAGCATGATATCCTGAAAACTTCTCCAGTGACAAAGGACAAGCTTCTACCAGCAGCACAGGGGAAAGAGCAAACAGCTCAGCCAAAGCCAACGCATGTAAAGGGCAGGATCTGGCTGATCAAATCGACCTGCACAACTGAGCACTCTCTCTGTTGGAAATCACAGAGTCCTGGCCCACAGAGTAAGGAGGGGGCATTTTTTCTTATGAAAATCCCCACCTGCTTTCTCCATGCACCCCACATCCTCTCCCACAGAGGCCAGCGTCCCTGCAGCCACCCCCACGCCGCCTCCGCCCCAATGCCACCTCTGCCCCAGCAAGCACTCCTTAACCCGGGCAACTCGTAGCCCACCTTGGGCATATTCCCCAAACCTCGTCACTAGGGGATGCTTAGACCCGTGACAGACGTTTCTTGTGTCTTCAGCCAGCCCTTTGACCACTGAGTAAGCCAAAAAGTAGGTGGGATGGCCCGGGCAGGGCGGCCGCCATCCTGAATGCGAGCTCTCCTGGAAGCTGCGGGTTGCCCAACGCATCCCTCCAAGGTGGAGGGAGCCGTTGTCGCACCAAAGAAGAGCAAAGGCATTGAATTTTAACTGCTTGGGGCAGGCGTGAATTAGGTCAAGTATCAAATAAGATATTTTTATCAGGTGGCAAATCTTTCCTGTGAAGCACTGCGTGGTCTTCAGGTGACCGAGGTGATTTTCTGTTTGCTTTTTAGAAGAAGCTCCTAGGTATTTGTGCAGGGAAAACTGTGCTGAAGAGTTCATTTTGCCACCACGCAGTGTCCGTAGGCAATGTTATAGATAACAAACGTTAAAAAGATGCCAACTTTCATCTATCAAAGTACCTTCTATTTTGATTTCTAGGTTTTTAGGGGATTGCTTTGTTGTACAATACAAGCTCGTATTTTACATGGTTATAAAACACAGAACTAGTGCCGATACAAGCTTCCCTCTTCAGAGCAACTTCAAAAAGGACCCAGATTCCACCTTTTCTGAAGTACATTGTTCTTTCCAGCACGATTCAACATGAATTTCTGTTCTCTTCAGGTAATGGCATGACTCCTCCCACCCATCTATAGTGAGAATTGCTTGCAAGTATTTGGAAGATAAATCCTATTACAGTGATATCCATGCATGTAGGTCTCCTAATATATCTATAATTCAAGCTAAATAAAACTTTGCCAGGAGCATTCCTAAAAGGCTTCAGTTTAGTTATAAGCAGTCCTGCAATCTCTACCAAAAATATTCTCATAATAAACTCCAAGTAAAATGCTCACATTTTTTTCAGTAGTTAAGCCTAGAAATTAAAGCTAGACCTGACATGAAATACTTCGGTAAATTATTCAGGCTGGGTAGTAATTTTTAATTGCATACTACTTTACCAGCCTTGGCCTTTTGAGATTATCTTTTCCTTTTCTGTTCTCTTTCAGTGAAACAGAAAAAAAAAATTAAAAAATACATTTTTGCAGGTTTTCAAAATGCAGACAGAAAATATTTTAAAGAGAAAGAAAAATAATCTTAGTGTGAAACAAGTTTGAGACTCAGAAAAATGAACTCTTGCAAAACGAGTAACTCTTTGTTCAGATGAGTCCACACTGCAAGAGCTATTCTGAGCCCACTCTGGAGGGGTCAAACTACTTTAAATCCATGCGTGGAGCACTGGCATTGCCTTGGTGTGAAAGCAGAAAAGACCATTTCTGGCCACAATAGATAGATGTGTGAATTCTACATGTGGCAACTGCATATGTACTTGCAAAGAAATGCCATCCAGAAGGCAAAAACGTAAGCTGAAGTCCACTGAGTGAGTTTCTTTTTAGCTAACCCAGTTATAAACTATGTTGAAAATTCTGCTGACAGGATAGAGCAAGTTGCACAAATGTGAGGTTTGCTTCCTCCCCAGAGCCCTCCCTCCCTATTTATCTTTTATCTCGTTTCACCTGTACATTTAGGTATAGGATCCAGAGACAAGAAGAAAATTAAGTCACTTCCATGTTTGTTTATATCACTGTAGTTGAAAAAAACATACTTCAACACCAGTAAAAGGAACACCCTCCAGATAAATTGCTTTGCTCTGGGCCTTAGTACCTTATTCTTCTCTTGTGCCTCCCCATGCCTCTTCTTGCTTCCTCCCCTTTCACCATATTGCCAACCCAACATTTGGATTTCTCATGCTACGTAAAGGTGCTGTCACTCATTTCCGTTACTGCACCACTGTATCTATCTATCGAATAAGAAGTGACATTTCAGTGACAAATTAATTCACTTAGAAGCAAATTAATGAAGGAAAAGGAGAAAGAGCACTCAGGATGGGGAAAGGGCAATAACATGAAGGAATAAAAAGGAAGCCAGAAGAGCAAAGCGGCAAAAGGTATCACTGCAATGAAACGGTGTAGGGGACAGTGAAAGGAAATGGCCAGGCCTATCCTTTCCATGAGACCTGCAAAGAAAAGGACCATTTTTGATCCCAGTGGCTACTCAAGCCAGGCACATGATCAAGCTGCAATGAAGACTACGACAGACAAGACAGACTCCACTGCAGAGACATAGTGACATATCACAGAGAATTTTAAAACAGGCTTGTTTGTAGCAGCTAGCACCAAAGACCTAAGAAAGCACCCAGGGAGGGAGAAATGAGGGCTGAAGACACATAGATAAATGGCCAGTACCCATTTTATTTACAAGAGCTACAGTATACAGCTTCCACATTCCATGGTTTTGAACATTGCATGTGACATCTCAGTATATTGGCTCACTTGAGCCAAAATGGGAAAAACATAAAGAAAAACTGAAACACATTGCGGCAGAGCGTGGTAGACAAAAAAACCCACCAAAAGCAATAAAATAAATAACAAAATAATCTCCTGCCTCAATTAATTCATCATTTTTATAAATCTGAATCAATTTCAGTCTGCAGAAAAGGTGTGCTGTTTCCATCCAGACAGACACCTTAATGTAAAATGAATCTTAGGAAAATGAGATACTGCTAGTTCTTACATCAATAAAAGTGGTCAAGATCAAGTCCAGGCTGTGTGTGTACGCCAGCAGCAACTACAGTGAAGGCACTTTATTGGTACCTTGTTCCCACTAGAACTCCACTGTTGGGCAGACTTTGCAAAACACTCGCCTTTTCAGCATGAAAACACTTCTTCCATGATGAAACCCCACATCAAACTTTAAAAGCAGACCTGGGCTCAGCCTGGTTTTCCAGTAGATACTGGTTTATTTTGTGTGAGAGGTTGAGCTGAGTGTGGCCAGAGGCGGGGAGCCCCCCGAGGCAGGAGGCGGCAGAGACCCACCTGCTTTGCCACTCCAGGGAGATTCCCTCTGGTGCTTCTTGCACCTCATTTAAAACACCCCAGCTCTGTTTCTGCTTCTGGTAAGTAGGTAGATACTTATCTCAATTACAGAGGCGTAATGCCAGTGATCTCACCGTGAGACATGAGAACCGTACAGCCCTGGTGCCAATGAAATCCCCTGACCAAGTGCTAGCTGTTAATTTCCCTTTGTGTCTGAAGACACCAGCCTGCAGTCCTTCAGCGCTGCTTTATCATACCAAAGTCTGAGAGGTTCTGCCCCTCATCTCAACCCATTTCGAAGAAATAAACCCATCTACTTTGCAAGTGGATTAAGCTAAAGCTGAAAAATAAGGCTGACTTAATCTGTAATAAATATGTCCAGATGTGGAGGTAAAATAATTATTGCCCTTTTAAATATCCTTTTCCTTAATCTCAAATAACTTCCACATATGGAGACAACCTCTCACAAAGCCGGTATTATGAAGAATTTAAGGCAACTCTTTAATTTTAAAAAATACTATTTTTTAAGGGACTCAGAAAGTGCTGTTAAGATGTCTCTGCAGCTGCCAAGACCACAGAGAAATAAAACAGACTGCAGACCCATATCAATGACCACTTCCATATTAATGACCAGTTCCTGCCAGCAAAATCTTAACTCTGGGGTAAGGATGGGAGTAACTGAAGTAGCCAAATTAAAACAGATTGCTTTGGTATTCCGTAATCTTTACAACACAGTCCATTTGAAGCCAAATAAAAAGCAGGGGAAAACGTATTAATAGTTTATTAAAGGTAAATTGCATCAAATTTTAACAAAGTTCCATCTTCTACCCTATTAATCCAGCATTTGCATTGTGGAACATTATGAGCCATGTGGACAGTAAAATGCAGTAGCATTATATTAATTATTAATCTCTTCATTAAACCGTTTTTTCAAGACATTGAAGGCCAAAGATAGAATTTAGATTGTCTGAATCAGTCTCCAGTCAGGCAAGAAAGGTGACCACCACTGAAGAGCTGGTCAGAGGGGCCACCCATGAGGTGCCACACGGGAACCTGTTCTCACCTCCTGAACCGGGCACTGGGCACAGGGGCTTTAGTGGTGTTTGTGCTGAAGAGATCCCTGCAGACAAATCCTGACAGTTATTTTTTGCCTTCCTCCTATAACTGAATAACTTACATGCAAATATTATGCCTGAAGGTAACTGGCAGAACCACAGATGGAAAAAAAAAGAAAAAAAAAAGAAAAAATAAATGAAACCGCAATGAATATTTAGTTTGATGACAGAATAACAAGAGCCAAGTTTGGAGCAGTTCCTATATAGCAACACTGAGTGAGAAAAAGAGAGCAAACTATTTGTAATTCCTCATCTAACACTACAGGACAAGGTAAAATCAAGTTTTTCTAGTTGGCTAAAGAATTCATATAGCTCAGTCTACCATTGAATTATTGAGTAGTTTTTCCTATTCCAAAACGCTCCAACTCCTTTTCCCTGATTTACACTATGGCAGTGCTCAGATTATAGCTATTAAGATCCCTTTCAAATCAGATGTAGAAAAATAATTCATTTGTTACTCCGAGAGGAAATCAGTAGACCGCTGGGGAATCCACACAGCTTTCAGTGACAGCCTTTTGCGTGAGCGTGACAGCAACATCTCTGCCAACTTCTGTTCTGGCAGAAACCAAGTAAAGGGCGTTCAAACTCAAAAAGTCATTCCAGGAGTATCCTAAGAGTAGACAATTTCAGGTAGTCAAGTCCTGAGGAATAAACCAGACAATCTTTTTCTGTTTTTTCTTGTATGACGTCAGCTTTCACCGGCAGAAAAGATGTGTGCCCTAAGCCTGCACAGATGATCTTTCAAATGCAAATGGTCTTCTCAAATTTGCACACCAAAATATCTTCTGCCTCTGCTGCTTCCTATCACTTTCCTAAGGAACATCAATATGCAATCAAGATTGAAGGCTTTTAAGGCTGGAAACCGGGTAGGTGGCAACCAGCCTGACTAGTCCTTCTGTGAGAAGGTATCCTGCTGGTTTCAGCAGCTGAGGCCACCAGACTTTCCGCTGATGAACAACTGTCATGCATGCGTGCAGATCCACCGACATGTGACCAACAGGTCCAACGTACCTTGAACTGATGGATGCATTGTGTAAGGGTGACTTATTTGCCCTGGGAGAGCATCTGTTTCCAAGCACAGCTGGGATTTTGCAAGCCTCCTAACTTTTGTCTTCCTTTGCTTCTGCAGAAGTGAAAGTCAGGAATCACAAGGAAATGGAGGTACCAGAGACAGGTTGGCCCTGGAGTTACTCATGGGAACGGAGAGGTGCTGAAGAACCAGACCAGCAGGAGAAACCAAACCATGGAAATGTGTCCCTTACCGTAAAAAAAGCATATTATCTTGAGGTGTTATTAATGGAACAGCAGCAGCCAGATGGTTGTAAGAATTTAACCAGCCAGGGGAAGAATTTAAGAAGCCTCTCACATGGCCATTGATAGAGAAAATGGATTGCTCACAACCGCTCACAAAACCACAGCAAAACCCCTGGCATCCGTAAGACCAAGTTTCTTGTTCAACCACTGCACAAGGTGCACATGGGTTCTAAAATGCCAACGAACCAACAAACAATAATTCATGCTTATCAATGCTGGGAATTCACAGAAGCTCCAATCCCTGTATTTCAGGCTGGAATATCTGACACGGGAATACACGTGCAGCCCATGCCCTGTGATATTTCATAATACAGAAGAGCTCCCTCACACAGGCAGCGTGGGCAGTCACTGATCCAGCAGCAGCAATTTGTCAAGGCTGCCTGGACGCCCGGGAACCCAACCAGCGCTGCAACTCAAGCCAAGGCACCACACATCCAGCAAGCCTGGACAAACAGCTGAAGTGTGGCAAGGCAGCAAATGACACAAAAGCAGAGGAGTCGGCAGCTACACCAACTGGAGTAGCAGCATGCTCAATCAGCTAAGGAGCTAATACGTATCCTCATCCCTTCCAGACCTCGTCAACATGGGAACAAGTGATATCTTTTCACAGTTAGCAGCAAACATCTGCTGAGCCAGACTACTGATTTTTTTTTTAATTGCCAATGAAAACAGCTTAAAAAAAGAACCCAAATTTAATCCTGCTCTAAGTTTATAGCATTTGTTCAGATTTTTGACAAGCATGCCAGCTTGCTTACAAGGGAAGAAGTGATAATATTTGCAAGCAGGATAACAAACCCTTCACAAAGGCCAGAGATACAAGTTCCCAGAATCAATTCCAGGACTCGTCCCCAGATATCTCATTTAACACATGGGAAAGCCGTACTACAAGGCATTAATAAGCAGAATAGCTCCTCTTCCTCTTTATTTTCATGGCATGAACACATTGGGGAGCCTTGGGAGGTATTAGATAGCAACAAGTATTAGAGTTCAATATCACAAGATTGGAAGACCAGTATCCACAGCAAGACCTAACTACAGAAAAAGAAGTGCACATATTAGAAAAGATGCAAGATAAACTGGAGCAGCAGTAAGAAGAAAGTTATGATGCCAGCATTGCAGTACTGAGAGAAATATATTTTCTCTGAAGAAAAATAACGATATCCTAAATAAGTCAGCTTTTCAGAGCAACAGGTTTTGGCACTCAAAAATCCAAGTCCTATAATAAGAGATCTTTCTATCAACAATGGGAAGGGGGGTGGAAAGCTGCACTAAGAATTTCATTTGCATGACACACCTATCTGCATTTCTTCTAGTGATTCTTGGAACGATAGGATGAATGCAGATAAAGGGAGAAGTGTGTGGAAGGCACGGTGTGGAAGGAGAAGCAGAAGGGAGCGTTAGACTCTCAAAGACACAGAAAAAGAATTTTCATCAAGAGGAGGTAATTTTCAAGTGCTTCAACACCCTTTCCCCTTGCTTCACTTTCTCCCCTATTTCCAAGTATTTAGCTGAGACACATCCGTGTCTCACCTGAACCACACATCTCTGCATGGTGGTATTGTCCTCAAGGCAAAAAAAGGTCCAGTGAGGAGACCTGCACAGATGCAAACCAACCGTGGTTTGGTGTGGAGAGGATGGTGTAAATCAAGGTAATGTAACCACAGAATGGTAGAAAAGTAAGCCACGGCTGTTGTCAGTCACTGAAAAATTATTTCCTCTGCACTTGAACATATATGTTCAGTGCCCTGTTTTCTTGAGAATATGACTGGAGTGTTTACAAGTGAGGAAGCCCTTTCTGGTGATGAGAGCCCTAGGAAGCTGCATTTTTACACATCTTTCAACTGAAGCCTGAATGGTTTGGTTTATTTGTCACATAGAATCCTCAGTAATATTGATTCTGGACTTTGTGATGCTGCTAGTCTTGGCAGAAGGGCTGCACAGAGAAAAAGATAATTGCAGTTTTCAAAAACAATATAGATGGTCATTTTCTGAACTGATTTATGCTGTCTTCACTCTGACTATGAAGAACATCTTCCTCCAATAACCCCTATGCAGACCTTCTGCATCAGGCTCATCGATCACATGAAAAAAAAAGCTGACTCTTGCCTCCCCAAGAAAGAAGAGGTTGAGAATGGAGAAAACTGAAGAGGATGGTTAATCTTGGAAATTTTAGTGCCATTTCTGAATTGGCTTTCTCTAAGACAATGGGATTCAAAGCCGCATTGAAAAACGGTTTGATGAAGCATATATGTGAGCTTTTTACAATACAAGTTCAGGCTGATTTTGACAGAGAGATATCAGGAAATTTGATCCCAACAAATATGGAGCTGCCCTAAGGTAAAAGAAAGCAAAAGTAGAGGGCAAGGTGCAGTTCCCGAGTCCTAAATTTCACTTCTGGCCATGTTTGCCATTTGCAGGTACTTTGTTCCTTTAGCCAAAACGCATCTAAAGATAAGAGATTTGAATCTAATTTTTATGAATGCCAAATAGATAGATTGAACACGCCATTATACAAATCAAACAGTTGGGAAATACCACAGAGTGCTATTAAAATCTGCTAAAAACTCATCAGGAATCCAGGTTTGCCCACAATCCGTTCTGGGAGTAAAGTTCCTAACCAAACGTGCAGGAATAGGAGAGCACTCAGTCCCTGGGAGGGGATGGAGAGGAAGAGACACAGAGAGAGAGAAAGAAATGAGGTGGAAGTTTCCTTAGATCTACTAGCACAAGTCATATTCATGAAATTGTGACTTTGCAAGTTCCAAATGGGCATCGAGCAACTTCTGCCATCACACTAGTCCTTATCTTGAATGTCCTTGCTATTTCTGTCTTGACTCATTTCTTTTTTCGCCAGAGAAACACCAGTCTCATGGAACAAGGATATTTCAGATAAAGGCTGATACTACACTTCGACAAACTTGGGCAAGAAGATTTGGCACACACCGGCATTACACCACACACGGCATATTTGGCTCCACTAAGCAATTCTTTTGTCTTGGGGGCAGATGCCAACTGGGGACATGGATGAAGCCACAAGACGCTGTCTTCGGAGAGAAGAGAGCGAAGGGAGCGAAGAGAGAGAAGAAAGAGGAGAGAAGAGAGAGAAGGGAGAGAGGGAGAGAGAAGGGAGAGAGAAGGGAGAGAGAAGGGAGAGAGAAGGGAGAGAGAAGGGAGAGAGAAGGGAGAGAGAAGGGAGAGAGAAGGGAGAGAGAAGGGAGAGGGAAAAGGCTTTGCTGCTGTTCAACCAGATGCGAGAGGGGAGTGGGACATGACGGTGCTCTGACAGGAGTGGCGGCTGCAGGGCACACGCTAATTCAGCTCAGTCGAGGTGATCGATCCGTGAGGAGACCTAGCTCTGCTCATAAAAAGGGACTTCACGATAACGTGGGGTTTTGTGAAACAAGAGTAAGACAGTTGTTGCAATAATATGAAGAAATGATTCCTTACAGTATTCTGGACAGGCACAGCCTGCATGTGAAAGATGACTGGGTTTGTTAAAAATACCAGGAGGAGAAAGTAGAGACTAGCTCCAAGAAGAAAGTAACCATTCCCTACATATGCATATATTTAAAGGATCCATTTACTCATATCATTTCCTACATGGGAAAATACTATCACAAGAATAGAGAAGGACATATTTCCATTTGCCAAGTATTCTCTGCCTGGCTTATCTTTCATTCCTTCTATATATTTACCTACTAAATCTTACTCTTTGGCTTTCTTCTCTTTCACTTCAGTCACACTAAAGATAGGGAAGTTACATACAGGTGTATCTTTAAATCAACAAAAAGCATCTGGTTATCTTTTGAACAGATTTACTGATACTTACTCCCATACTCCCTCCCTCTGGGCAAATGTAACTGTGCAATACCTTGGGCAATGTCATTTTATGTAAAACTTCCCAATGCTCCTCAAGTTCTGTCATCTTGTAATTATATTTTTTTCCTGTTGTGAAATAAGAGATGAAAAAGAGGAGCTCATCCCAGGAGATTTAAATAGGGGTAATGGAAATAGCTCTGCATAGTCTAGTACCTGCAGCATGAATTTTCCCATCCTGCAAAAGTTAAGAGACATTAGAAATTTTTATTCTTTTTTTCATTCTGTATCAGGAACTGAAGACTGTCTAGGCTCTAAGCTTTTAGAAACAGCTATCATGTAGATGCAGCTCAATTTCAGAATGGTTTGCATCCCTCAGGATGTAAGAAACTATTTCAAGCCCTTGCTCTCAGCCATACCCCAAGCATACAAAAGCCTTCCCAGCATAACTCCCAATCAAATAGCAGAAAGTCTCAGTTTCACCAAATATTTTCCATTTAAATACACCTTTTCTCCCTGCAAAAGTCCTCAGTAAATGTAATGTTTTTCCATACCATGCTCATAAATCCAGTTTGTAAGAAGCCATAAATAGAAAATGAAATGTTATATCAGAAAATGTCTTCTTTCAGAAAAGTGGCATAGAATTCCTCAAGTTTTAAAATTTCATGTCTAACTGTGGAAAAAAAAAAAGAATTTAGGTTATAGTTTTTATCTAAAGAACGGTGATGATAGTGAGTTTGAAATGCTAAAGAAGAAAAGAATTGGCAGAGAGTGATGTCTGTTACTCCATTACAAACTGAGTAAATGTCACAACTGGCTGCAATGCATAAACCTCATTTGAGAAAACTGTAAATACTGGGCTGGTTGTTTCACAACAAAGAGACCTCAGGGGAAAAAAAATCCCACTGCTACTCTTGATATAATCCCAAATAATGTAGAAATCAACCTGAGCAGACACAAGTCCCCACATCTTGCATGGAAAAAATGTTCTGTCATAAATTTTCAGTCTGGAAAATATTTACAGTTCCCAAAGCTCAGAAAATGCTGAAATTCAGATAGTCATCAGCACTTTCAATGTGAAGACTGCAGTAAAAAGCGACCACCTTACTTAGGGTCAAACTGGAAATCCAAACCAGAAAATAAATAGTGCTACCTGCTTTTTAGCATCTCACTACAATGTAAAAGCTGACAGAAAACAATTTACACTTTGTACTATGATCTATACTTTTCAAAAGATCAAATATTTTATTTTTAATATAGTATAGACAGTATTATCATATTGCCAGACAGTACAGGATATTGTATCACAACCCTCAATATTGTCTTTACAGCTTCTACTTTTACTGCTTGTGAATTCCAACACCTCTGATTCTGACCACATGCTATTAAAAGATTGAATTAATCATTCCATCACTTCTTCCTCAGAGCACGGATGGAGAGATATAGCTGAGCAACCAATACATTGGAAAAGCTGATTCTTTAAATATTCCTTTACTATAATATTAGATTTGGCAGGGGGGAGGGGAAAAAAAACAGTTGGCAAGATCATTGAGAGTAGTTTAAACTGCATCTCCTCTCTTTCCAGAGACAAGGAATGTAATTTCCATATCCCAATCAAGCTCAAGAGCATCCAGCTGAAGGTCACATTCAGACTTGCCTCTTCCAGCCGACAGTATGCTCTCCTGCCACTTAAACAGTCCCCTTTGCTTCCTGTGGCTTCAGCGTGACACTTATTTCCACCAAACATAAATAAGCAAGGAGAAGTCATGAGCTGGTATACAGACCTTAAAAGGTAATTGAAAGTTTCTGGAGTACTTCACTTCAGAAAACTGTGCAATCACTTGTGAACTGAAGAGCTTGTTATCATATACAAAGCTTCAGTAATTAGAATCAGGAAGAGAGGTACAAGGTGATTAGCGATTATTGGGAAAAATCCAGTTAGCAGGAAGCATAACACATACACCAATCTGTACTTAAAGCTACCTTGAGATATCTGCAATTAATTAAAATACAAAATGTTAAAAAGTACATTTCCATATTATTAAAATTTTCAGAAGCATCTAATGATCAGAAGCTATTACACCATTGACATTAGAATCAGAATCGTTCAGGTTGAAAAAGACCTTGTAAGATCATCGAGTCCTACCATTAACTCAGCAATGCCAGGTCCACCACTAAACCATGTCCCTGAGCACCACATTTATATGTCTTGTAAATACCTTCAGGGATGGAAAGCAGCCTCAATGTCCCTTTCCTCTCCCTCCCTGCCCTACTTCCACATCCTTCAGACAAACCCCTGGCCAATACATTGATTTCTTCAGCTCACTGGTGCCTGCTGAAGAGTCCAGACAGAGGCAAGAGCTGTCTGCACATCCTCACTTGTGTGGGTGCCCGTTTGTCCCTCAGTGTACGTGCCCAAAGCAGGGGTTCCAAGGAAGGCCAGGCTCACCTGGCTTGTACAGGACAAGAGCATGTCGATGGGCCAGATGGTCATAGGGATGCGCAGTCCCGGGGGAAGCTGCCCCATGGGGCAATGCCCGAGCTTCGTGTCCTGGCTGCCCAGGGCTCTGAGCTGCTCAACCCTCCGCAGACCACATGCCACCAACCAGGGCCACCACCTGGCCTCCAGAAGCACAAATTTGTGATGGAAGACAGCTTTGTGGGGTTTGGTGTGGGGTTTTTTTTAAGACAGGAGTTTCATTTAAGCCCTCCAAGCCTCTCGGATGGAAGCATGCAAAACTGCTCAAAAATCAATTCTAATTTGGAATGAGAAAGTACATGCACATGTTTTGTCTTCAAGACAGCTACATTTGTTCTTCAAAGGTGAAATTTTATTAATTTTTCTCTTCTTTGATAACATGAGAAGGCCAAATGTTTCACATGGACTATGAAAATACAAGTACAGAAAAGTCTTGACTGTAGTGTAGATAATTTCCTAATTCTCTCATGACAGTCCTTTTCTAGGAAAAGACTGATTTAAGACTCCTCTTTGTTAACACACGCTGAAATGATCTCATACTCACACATTTTCTTCCCATTTTCAATTTTCTTGCTCCTCATAAAATATGCACCAAAGTTTTCACAAGGAAGGTAGCTGCTTCATAACTGAGACAGCTAACTGTTTCAAAAGATTTTCCTTTAGAAAAGAAATACATGTTTCTATTCTTCAGTGAAAAACTTATTTTTGAACGAAATTTTATAGGCTGTTAATCTAATACAGATTCACGGACTCAGGGAATTAGTTAAAAGAGCAGCTACTGTACATGCTCTATAATTGCTCTACATCAAAATTGTCAACCATTTTTACTATGCGGAGTTACCACACAGATTAAAAGCTCTTGAAGTATGTCTCTGTATAAGACGCCATCATTTCACAGTGTCATTATCTGCTATTAATATTTCAGTTAGAGAGTATCACACGCTTCTCTGAAAAAACGCAACTGCTCAGAAAACGAGTCCTATTATTGATAATGCCCTGGGAGTATGACACAAATGTCCTATTTTTGTTCCTATATTTAATTACCTCCCATAAATAGCTTTCCAAAAGTTTAAGGGAAAAAGCTCGTTTCATACAGAAATGTGTGGTTTTTTGGCCAACACCTCCCAGCCAACCTGCTTCTAAGAAGGGAAGCAAAGTCTGAAGGGACCACACTGGCGACACTATGAACTCAGACCCCAACTAGTTGACCTCACCAGCAGCTCAAACAGGCTGATACATCCCCGGGCACCCTGTCATCAGTCCTTCTAAGGACATCAGACAGAAATACCAGCCCTCCTCAGGCATCAGCACTAGCACAAAAAGGCTTCACACCTGCCTTCTGTTCCACCTGACCAGAGGATCCAGCTCAAATCACATGGCCCTGCCACAGTCCCTTTGGTGTGAAGTATTCTTTCAAGGCACCAGTCCATTCTCTCTTGAGAAAAAGACACTTGGTTTATTATGACAGGTCTTGTAGTCCCATTTTTGTCACGCCAAGCTGATAATGAACTTCCAGTGCAGCTGATACATCTGCGGCCACCTCTCAAAGGATGGACCTTGCCAAACTGATGGATGGCAGCTACCTATCTACAGCCCCTACATTACACCTCACATTAAAAAGTATGAAGTTACACATCTACGTTTAATTTCTGTTTGATGCTAAATAATTAAAATCATTAGAATAAAGCTTTTTCTCATTTTTTTTTCAGATGTGCAAAGAACTTAGCAATTTAAAAATATCAAGGGGAGGGAAAAAAGAGCCTGAGTAATAAAAGCCTAAGAACTTGCACTGGCTTGTCCAGCAACCCTCTGCTGTTTCCAATACTTCTCTCTCTAGGGCTTTTTCCACAAACATGCAAAGCTTATATTTCAAACACACACCTTACCCTGTGCGATGACTTCTCAGTGATTTGGAAGAAGTGATCCTAAAACACAGTTGCTATTCCAGTCTCCAGCCTCACATCTCCGTCAGACCCCTGTAACGTACAGGTGGAACAAGCAGCTCACTCACCCTGGCTCCCCAGTGGGAGCTTCACCACAAGTTAGCACCTCTCTCAGAAGAAATAACTGGTGATATAGAAGGTAAAAGGTGTGCAGCTCTCTGCAGGGAGAGCAAAGCGAGCCCCTCCCGTCTCTGCAAGCTGTATCAGCAGCTCTTAAGAGTCCTTACACCAGTTTTTACTTTTATTGCATTGCATTTGAAACTTTGCAACTTGCTATGCAGAAAATGCAGCAGCACTAAGGGTTCCACCACCTTCATTCTGGCCACAGTACCACCTCCCTCCCAAGGCATGCTAGGACATCTGGCTAACGTGCCTGTGTCCTGATGCAGTCTGTGACCAGCGCTGCTGTACCAGCAAAAGCTCACGCTCTGCTCCATATGCAGTTACTGGCATTCCCTATTTTGCCTGGGGAAACAGAAAAATGTAGTTTTACCAAATAAGTTGCTCTTCTGCAAGTGTTGCCCTGCTAACACCTGTGCCCAGCACATCGGCAAAGCCAGCCCCATGCCGATTTGCCCTGGGGAAAACAAGCGTTCAGGAGAAAAAACAGTAGTTACAGTCAAACCTGAAGCAGACAGAAGTGATGTCAATACAAAGAAGGACGTCCAGAACAACTCACCAGGACATCACCTACACTCCTGTGATGGCAGTGACATTTTTCCAGGGAGCGCGGGCATTTTGGCAGCCTTGTGTTTCCCCAGGCCTTTTTGCGGTTGCGCACGCCAGGGCCCGGCAGAAAAAAGAAGTCTCATCATCTCCCCCTCCAAACCATCACCAGTCAAGCCAGAGGAGCACACTGCAAACCCATTTTGACCCAGACCCCAATGCGTTTGCAAGCAACAGATCATGCCCACAGAGATGCTGCCAACAGAACAGCCACGTGCTGCCCGTGGCTCTCAGCCTCGGTCCCCGTCACCACAACCCTCAGCAAAACCACGTGCCAGCTGTCACCTCTACAGATAACTTTGTCCTATACTGCAGAGGGTAGAAGCTTGGAAGAATTCAAATTGAATAAACTGAACCTCGTCGCTGAATTACAGTCATTTTCCATATACATACATGCCTATGTATTTGCTTTTCTTCTAAGGAAGAAAAAGAATAGCTTGAAAATTGGATTAAAAGACTATGAAAGAAATCATGGTTTTCACCTGTAACTCACTAGAAGATTTTATGACTGGTTTTAATGAGTAAATATTGAGACAAAAGTATATTTTTTAAATCACTTTAAAAGGGGAGGCAAAAGAGATGGATAGAAGATACGCTACACTTAATAGCAAAAATCCCAGTAAAGGTCATTAAATTCCTGCATAAACAAGTAAGAACATATGCAACTGCAATACAACCCTAACGGCCACGCTCAAGCTGAGATCCAGGCTACAACACTGCCCACCCATGTTGCTGGTTTACACTCTCTCCCCTGTATCTTCAAATACCCCTTTTTTCTCTGCAGTGCTGGATGATTACACATAATGACTTCAAAAGATCAACTGCAAAAATGAACCCATGAGAAACTACAGGAGGAATAGTTACATGCCGACAACCAAGTGTAAAGAACGCTGTTAGCACCCACCAGACACTACTGATGGCAGGGTCTGCAGCTCTTGAAATCTGCTTTTGACTCAAAATAGTTGCTCTTTAGATACCTGTTCCATATAATCAGGAAGTACAGCATCACCAAGAGAACATGGATTTTGCATTTTTTGACCTTCTCCCTACTAATTTTCAGGAGACTACTTCATGTTAAAATTGTACACCGTGTAATACAGCAACTCCAGTTATGAATGCACAAGTAAGATGGGCATAAAGGTGGTGGCATTAATTATCATGAAACCACTCCAACAGGCGGATTAGATGATATCTGTATCACACGGGATGGCTTTATTCCCTAACAAGGCATTATTTTTAAAAAAACATGTTCAAGAAGCCCTTGTCTATGTGCTGTAAGAAACATTTCATAGCACAGTAGTTTCATTTCCAGTTATCCAGGTCATATCCAATTGCCAAAAAGCCAGCACGTCCTGCACTGCAGGCATCCTGTTCACTGGGTTGCACTCAGAAAAAACATTACAAGCTCATTTCTTCGCTGTGTTGATCCTGGTTTGCAGAAAGTGTAGTGCCAGTAATGTTTTATTTAGATAGCTGCTTTCATCTGTGTAATATGTAGACTGTTGCATCCTTTAGAAGCCATTTGCAATGGTACCACTGAACTTTTTTTAAAGAAAGAGGTCTGGTGCCAACTCATCTGTAATTTCCTTAGCCAGGAGAGATTGGCTTTTTTGTTAAAACACTGTTATACAGAACTATCTGTTTCTGTTTTAAAAATAACCTGTGTAAGTGCAGAGAACACCTGGGTTGGCTTTCTAAGGCACTTGCTGTAAGGGCCCTAGGATCAGTTGTTTCAGTACATGGAGCTGTTTCTAATAGAGAGCATCACCTGCCTCCTGCAGCAGCACACCTCGCCTGAGCAGCCAGAGGTAGCAATCAAAGCCTTGCCCACAGCGCAGCAGATTAAAAACTTAATCCCAAATTCATTGAACACTCACAAGGCTCATTAACTTCAATCCCCAGTTTGTGCGTGTGAGAAACGCTGGCGTGAGATGCGAGGTCAGGAGGTGACCGAGCTTTGCTTTTATCTGGCGTGACTTCGTTCTCTCACGCCGGTGAAGCCAACGGCACGGAGGGCAATGCAGGGCAGAGCTTATAGGAGATGAGTATTTCCTCACGGAGTTGGAGGGTGTTTCGTTGTATCACCTTGTGACCCACGTGTCAACAAGAAAAAAGGAAAAAAAAAAGGTTTTAACTGTTCCTTCAAAGTTCTAGTTCAGAAACAAGTTCAGTGCATTTTTTAGGTCCAACTTTCCTTTTTTTTTCCCCCCCCTCTCCAGGCTAATTTAAAGTATTGAGCAACGTTAGCAATCATGATTAGATATTCCTTCAGACAGCAAAATGTCCACGTCTCAGAAAGCATACTCTGGCAAAAAACAGTCATGCTACAAAAAGCAGAAGCATATCAGAGCCAAGTGCTCTTACTCAGCTTTATACAACTCAGAGGGTGATGTGGGTAGGATGGGGGATGTAGTTTCCTTGACCAATGAATTTTCCATGAAGCATCAAAACTCTCCTAGCAGAGCAGAAATATGGTGAACGGAAAGCAAACACTGTAATGTTATTACGAACCTATGGGAGCTTATTTTTTCTTAAAAGCAATCCTGTCATGAAACAAAATATCACTGCTTTTTTTGATTATTTGCTTTAGCAGTCAACCTGTCAAATACTTTTTTCCATGTTGGCTATAACCTCATCTAAACCTTGCTATATTCCACCACATCCGCAGCTTTAATGCAATAATTCATACACTACGATAAAGCCACAAACCCAAAATCACTGTCTGTAATGAGATCTGTAATTTAGGAACTGCAAGGATGAGAAGCTTGAAACTGGCCGACATCAGCTTCTGAAAACACCAAGATGGGGCTCTGTGTGTGTGTTTAAAATTATGACATTTCTGCTCCATAACTGCCCAAATCCTGAATCCTGCCCTGCCTGCAATGCAAGGCAAAACCACATAGTCTTAGTGACACAGATATCAAAATATTTCATAATACTCTATTTGTTCAGTGCACTGAAAGCTTTGCCACAACTAAGTCAAAACAAGAACCATGTCAGTGCCCATGTAACTCCAACACTACTCCAGCACTGAACAAGTAAAGCCTTTGTGGCAGGACACCATCTGCATGGTCCTAAAGCAAACGGACATATTATGACTCCATGCCAAAAATATCTCTAAAAATGAAATCACAGGGTCCGTGGCTACTTCCTTGTGCCTTCTGGCCTTGCAAAACTTTACGAGGCTGCTTCAGCATCCGTATCTAAGCCAAGTAAGAGTCCTAGTTGTGCAACTTCACCCATACAGGCATCTCACGGTGGAGTTTGCACGAGGTCCTGAAACTAGAGACCAGAGACCTCCACTCATCCAGCTGCTCCAGCTGTAAAGTTCTGTGTTCCTCAGCTGTGTTCCTACAACCACTGGTGCCTTCAACTGAGGCATGACTGAGCAGGCTTTGATTAAACAATTCTTTTTATGATGTAAAGGAACAATGACATTTTATAGCTCATTTTCCTGAGCCGCAGCATCTCTAACATGAACAGATTTTGCTCTACCACCTAAACGAGCAGATCAACTCCAAACAGCCCCAAAAAAGCAGAGGTACTAAGTGACTGCAGAAGTTCCTAACTGTACAAGCAGCTAATGCTTGGGGTGACATATCCCATTTATCGGCATTGCACTAACCTGAAAGGAAAGGCCATGTATCCTTTACAAGATATCATCTGCCCATTTTCAGACCAGAATGCCCTACTGGCACAAACACAACCCATCGCCTGGCTCTGAAATCCATCAGAGCTTCAGCTGCACGAGCACAAAGCAAACACCCAGCCTTCCACCTACCATATAAAAGACCCTCATTCACCTTCTTTCCTTTGTTCTGCATTAACACGGAGCAAAAGTTACCGTCAAGGAAGGAAGGACCAAGCAGTAGAAACGCTCATCATTCACATCTGCTGAAAATGTTAATTTTATGCCTGTTAAAACTAAATCATCCGAACTGAAACATCCTCGCAAGCAGAATAATGACTAAATAACAGAAGGTGGTTCTTTCACTTGTATGCTCACTGAAATACCATGGGTCCAGTTCCACGTTGCTGCAATGCAAGGAACAGGGCAGAAAATGGGCTGCTTACACTTAAGTCTTTTACTCCCAGAATATTCCCCTAGAAAATGTTATTATTTACATTGCACATTCTCCCCTAAGTGTTTTGGTAAAACACAGCTGCAATTGCCTCCCTCAGCAACACAATAATTAAGACTTCCAGCTTATGAGTTGGGGGGAAAAAAAACCTGCCTTACTTCTGACGCCCACCTGCATCTGGAATCTAAAGTGTTTGATAGCTCAGTTTAGACAGAATGATCCTACGGACACTAACCTTTGATGCACAACAGAAGACAAAATGAATACATGGAAAACAAAAACTTGTGGGTTTGTGTTGAAAAAAACACCACATACACAACCCAGCTCACACCGCCATTATTTAAAAGATATTTTAAAAGATATACTTGAGATGTTAGCATTTCTAGTGGTTCTGAAGGCAGAGCATCCAAAATGGATCGCTTTTAGAGATTAAATCCTTGCATCTATATTTGGACACCTAACTCAAGGAGTTAGTGCAGAGGGTCTGAAAGCTCCTTTTTAGGCCACATTTTCTATTATTTTAATCTTAGTCTAAAAATAAACATGAAATGAATGAATCATTTGGTAGTCTCGGTGTTTGCAAACATGTCACCCCGTAGTGTTATCATCTGCACAACCCTCTTCCCAGGGTGGTCAACCAGCCCAGGGAAAGAGCAGGATCAGAGGAAAAGCCCTGGCCCATCCCTTTCCTTCAGGTATGTACAGTCCATAAAGTAGCCCCAGTAACACAAAAAACACTGGGAAAACACTCTGGAAGAATCTGTTTTCCCTCTGCAGAGCACGGTAACTTTCCTAAACAGTCTAGAGAAAGGGCAGAAGTGCAGCCAACAGACCAGTGTGGCAAGTGAAGCCGAAACCTTCACAGCAGGAAGAGTCTACCAGCCTCTGCGTACAACCACCTACTTTGGAGGTGCATGGATCCCGTCTCCGGGTAAAAAAAGAATTTTATCTTCCATCAGCTATAATAAGCATTGCCAAAAAAGGCATCAAAAAAAGCATATGCAATGCTCTTAACAACTGCCAAATAGTTTCTTATATTAACTGTGAATTTATGTTTCCAAAAAGCACTGCAAAAACTGCACGAACACCAGGGCAGGTGAGGTGGAGCAGGCAGGGCATGAACAAGGCGGTGAGTCTCTCTGCGAGGCTGCAAAAGAACTAGCTCATGTGAGCACTTTACCTTCACCTGGGGATTGCATCATCCTTTCAGATACAACCTGCACAAGGTTGCTCTTTTCTCACCTCATCCCTCTGACCAGGCATGCAGAAATCTCCTTGGCAGCACCACCAGCCTCACATTCACAACGCTTTGGGATAAACTTAAGTATCGCCCTCAACCTACTGCTCATGCAAACCAGTCAGCAAACCACACGCACAACTGGTGAGCTTCTGCCTACTTCCACCATGTCTTGAAAGTGTGTAGGCAACAATCTCCTGTTCTTATTCTTCGAATACAAGAGCCACACGGCAAGTAACAGCAAAACCCAGCACTAACGTGTATACTGCCTGCATAGGGGAAAAAACCAAACGAACGGCTTCAAAATCACAGACAAGAAAATATAAACACAACACTCAGAAGGCTCCACTCATCCAAAAGGCTGGCTCTTTCTCACCACAGCACTCACTCCCTTGGGACCTGCCAGATTTATGGTCAGTGGCAAAGCCTCAGATTGCATGTGAATGCGTATCTGTGGTAGTCAGAGAGGCTGTGTCAAAATATCTTTCAGAAACAGCCATTTCAGCCCAGGTTCCCACATGCTAGAGGACAGGTTACAATTAGAGCTTGTTCCTCCCTTCTTCTCTACTATTTTATTACTGAAAACTCCTCCCCGGCTGTTTGGGAGAACAGGCTTTTGAAGCAAAGAGAGCTCACCACTGGCAGCATAAAACCACCAAAACAGTTGTTTTACACAGCTCTGAAATGTCAAATTACAGGAATGTTAGTCATCTAGTATTTTTAAATGCTGTCAGGACTTCAAACAGGAATTGCAGGCTCCTGTTACAATTTCAGTATTTTTCCTAGATTGACCCACTTCCTATTTGTTCTCATAAATGAAGCAATTGAGTTTTGCAGATTTAATTTTTACTAAATTCCTTCTGTTCACTTAAGTTCTGCTGTGTGCTCAAGAAACTTAAATTCAGTGCCAAATCACTAAGGGCATCCCAGAGCTCAAACTCACAGCAAACTCGACTATCACCCATAAACTGGTGTGTCGTTTGCAAAAGCACTTAATATTTCACAGACACACATACACACACCAGAAAACCATGGTTAAGATGAAGATTCCCCTTGGAGCACAGTGTTCATGATATGGGACAGGATGTCTCTGGCATGAGCTTTTCCTGATGCTGACTTGACATCTTCCTTGTATGATTCCCACTGTAAACCTCACTGATGACTCACAAGAAAAAAACACATTAAAGAAAAACAAAAGACTAAAACGGAGAACAAAACTCTTTCAGTCATGATGTCTATAAAGACAGAGTGATAGACACAGACATAAAATGTCTCAAATTTAAAAGCAAAGCAGCATCCATTAAAGAAATAAAATAGTAACTCCTCATTTCTGACTGCAAGTATTTGGTGACAACGATGTATTCAGAAAATTGTATGCAACCAAAGAAAGTGCCCTTTAAAAAATAACCTTATTCCATATTGTTTGCGAAATCACTGCTGAACATGACATCATGCACATGCAGCTATGGACACACACAGTCATTCTTTCAGTGCACTAAGTAAACCAAAGGGATTAATTCCCTACAGAGACATCTAGATAAATTATTACACTATGACATTTATGGACACATTTTAATCAGTCTTCTAACTAGAAGTGTTAAAATAAAGATAGCATTTCTTACTTCATTTATTTCAAATGAAAGCATCCCCTCCTGTCTCTGCTGTACTTAAAACCAGGACTACCCGACTGCTTCTGACAGCTCCATGTGCGTACCTGTGGCCACGGTATTTGCACCAGTAACACAATTGTAAATTTTATCCAAAAAATATCTACGAGGAAGCATAGCTTTACCCTCTATTAAAAAAAATAAAAAATAGACAAATCTTTATTTGAATGCCACAGAACACTCTTTTCTATGTCAGCATTAAACACATAACTGCTTGAAGAATCACAAAATTGCCCAGGTACAGCTTCAGCCTAGAGCACAAATTAGTTATCTCCTTCAAATATTTACCTTAAAAAAACCCAAACAACGAGAGCAGCACAGATCCTGTTTCTACCCTGACATGCAGTAAGGACCACTAGTGCTTCTCATGCCTCTGACTCAAGCATATTTTCCTAGTTGTGTTGAACCCGACACCCGAGCATCTTCCCCCTTACAAAGGTGATTTTGGTCCAGCTGACCCACATGTTCAAGCGTACATCATTTTTGGGGGAGTAATTCCCAGCTCCGCCTTTTCACAGCATGGCACAGGCAGTGTAGTCTCTGCAGACTGGACTAAGGACTCGCTCAAACTTGTTTTAAACTCTGTTTACCTGTCCTCAAAGAACAGTGTCTCTGTACAAGAAGAAAAATATGATGGGGAACAGGGCTTCTCCCACCCAGTGCTCTGCCCAGGCAGAGGCAGGGAGAGGAGACAGGAGAGAAGAGCAGGATTTTGCAAATTCAAGTCACTGGAAATGCTAATTATAAGGCATGGAAACCAGCACACACGTACAGCAGACAATAGCCTTTACAACATCTCTGGAAAAAAAAAAAGATAAATCTGATCACCACTTCAAAGCGTTGCAGATGGTAGCACCGCTTTTGTGAACACTAACCTTTTCTTTTGGCAGCAAGCGAAATCAATACCTCCCTGTGCAGAAATATTTATATAAATGCTCAAAAATCGTACTATTAACATTTCGGAGTCTGCAGACCTCGCATTTGAAAATGGTTTCCACAACAGCTTTTGCATTTTTAAAAAGATATAAATCGAATTTTATCACTAAAAAGTTTTTAAAACACAAGGTAAGCTGAAAGATGGTGATTTAGGTTTGTTTTTTTTAACAATAAACTCAATTCCCTTGTATTTTAACGCAACTGCAGGGGCACTAGAAATGACTGTAGAAGCAGTAAAAATCTATTTAATTGATTTTTATTGTTCAACCTAAAGGAAATGCTTTTTTGTGTAAAAATGACAGCATTTTACAGCAACTGTAGGGGCACTCTGAAGTTCCAGTTCAAATAATATCAAGTCATTAGATATGCTTTACTGACGTGCTTTTAAGGCAATGTAAGATTACATTGTATCTTTACGTTCTCTCTACAACACCAAATAATTTTATTAAAAATGCCAAGACCAATTCCTTTAATTTCCCTACCGGCACT